>NC_053025.1:70898629-71178956 GCF_003073215.2 Triticum urartu
TTGGTAATATCTTGATCTAGTAGAACAAAGTTTTAGTATGATTTAGTCTTGAGTTTTGCTTTATGATCCTACTATGTAATCGAGTCCGTGAGCTATATATAATAAAGATTAGTTTTGAGTCAAGGGCTTGGTTATCTTGCTATGATCTTGAGAAAAAACAGAAAGAATTAAAAGAAATAAAGAGATCATATTGATCTTATGGAGAGTAATGACTTCACATATAGAGAGTATGATGAATAAAAGTTGTTGAGAGTTGACAAACATAGTTTTGGTCATCGTTGCAATTAATAGGAATTAATAAAGAAAGAGAGGTTTCCACATATAAATATACTATCTTGGACATCTTTTATGATTGTGAGCACTCATTAAAATATGACATGCTAAAAAGTTGACGTTGGACAAGGAAGACAATGTAATGGGTTATGTTTTCTTACATCTAAAATAAATTATATTATCATGGATCATCCAACATGTTGAGCTTGCCTTTCCCCCTCATGCTAGCCAAATTATTTGCACCAAGTAGAGATACTACTTGTGCTTCCAAATATCATTAAACCCAGTTTTGCCATACAAGTCCACCATATCTACCTATGGATTGAGTAAGATCATTCAAGTAAGTTGTCATTGTTGCAAGCAATAAAAATTTCTCTCTAAATATGTATGATTTATTAGTGTGGAGAAAATAAGCTTTATACGATCTTGTGATGTGGAAGAAATAATAGCGACACTGCATAATAAAGGTTCATATAACAAGTGGCAATATAAAGTGACGTTCTTTTGCATTAAGATTTCATGCATCCAACCATAAAAACACATGACAACCTCTGCTTCCCTCTGCGAAGGGCCTATCTTTTATTCTTGTCTTATACTTCATACAAGAGTCATGGTGATCTTCACCTTTCCTTTTTACATTTTATCATTTGGCAAGCTCTGTGTGTTGGAAAGATCCTGATATATATAGCTAATTGGATGTGAGTTTTCATGAACTATTATTGTTGACATTACCCTTGAGGTAAAAGGTTGGGAGGCAAAACTATAAGCCCCTATCTTTCTCTGTGTCCGATTAAAACTTCATACCCATAAATATTGTGTGAGTGTTAGCAATTGTGAAAGACTAAATGATAGTTGAGTATGTGGACTTGCTGAAAAGCTCTTATATTGACTCTTTCTGATGTTATGATAAATTGCAATTGCTTCAATGACTGAGATTATAGGTTGTCAGCTTTCAATGAAGTTTCTGATTCATACTTGAAATGGTGAATGAATTGTTACTTTAGCATAAGAAATCATATGACAATATATATATGTGTGTGTTGTTGTTCTAAGAATGATCATGATGCCCTCATGTTCGTATTTTATTTTATCGACACCTCTATCTCTTAACATGTGGACATATTTTTCGATATCGGCTTCCGCTTGAGGACAAGCGAGGTCTAAGCTTGGGGGAGTTGATACGTCCATTTTGCATCATGCTTTTATATCGATAGCTATTGCATTACGGGCTGTTATTACACATTATGTCACAATACTTATGCATATTCTCTCTTATTTTACAAGGTTTACATGAAGAGGGAGAATGCCGGCAGCTGGAATTCTGGGCTGGAAAAGGAGCAAATATTATAGACCTATTTTGCACAACTACAAAAGTACAGAAACATCACGGAAGTCAGTTTTAGAATATATAAAAAATATTGGGTGAAGGAAGCACCAGAGGGGGCCACCCACCATCCACGAGGGTGGGGGGCGCTCCCTACCCCCCTAGGCGCGCCCCCTTGCCTTGTGGGCCCCCTGGCAGGCCTCCAGTGCCCATCTTTGGCTATATGAAGTCTTTCACCCTGGAAAAATCATAAAAAATCTCTCGGGACGAAACTCCGCCGCCACGAGGCGGAACCAATCTAGGGCTCCGGCGGAGCTGTTCTGCCAGGGAAACAACCCTCCGGGAGGGGGAAATCATCACCATCGATCCTCTTATCGGGAGGGGGTCAATCTCCATCAACACCTTCACCAGCACCATCTCATCTCAAACCCTAGTTCATCTCTTGTATCCTATCTTTGTCCCAAAACCTCAGATTGGTACATGTGGGTTGCTAGTAGTGTTGATTAATCCTTGTAGTTGATGCTAGTTGGTTTATTTGGTCGAAGATCATATGTTCAGATCCTTTATGCATATTAATACCCCTCTAATTATGAACATGAATATGATTTGTGAGTAGTTACGTTTGTTCCTAAGGACATGGGAGAAATCTTGCTATAAGTAGTCATGTGAATTTGGTATTCGTTCGATATTTTGATGAGATGTATGTTGTCTCTCCTCTAGTGGTGTCATGTGAATGTTGACTACAAGACACTTCACCATTGTTTGGGCCTAGGGGAAGGCATTGGGAAGTAATAAGTAGATGATGGGTTGCTAGAGTGACAGAAGCTTAAACCCTATTTTATGCGTTACTTCGTAAGGGGTTGATTTGGATCCATATGTTTCATGATATGGTTAGGTTTACCTTAATACTTCTTTTGTAGTTGCGGATGCTTGCAAGAGGGGTTAATCATAAGTGGGATGCTTGTCCAAGGAAGGGCAGTACCCAAGCACTGGTCCACCCACATATCAAATTATCAAAGTAACGAACGTGAATCATATGAGCGTGATGAAAACTAGCTTGACACTAATTCCCATGTGTCCTCGGGAGCGCTTTCCTTTATATAAGACTTTGTCCATGCTTGTCCTTTTCTACAAAAATGACTGGGCCATCTTGTTGCACCTTATTTACTTTTATTATTTGTTACCCGTTACAAATTACCTTATCACAAAACTATCTGTTACCGATAATTTCAGTGCTTGCAGAGAATACCTTACTGAAAACTGCTTATCATTTCCTTCTGCTCCTCGTTGGGTTCGACACTCTTACTTATCGAAAGGACTACGATAGATCCCCTATACTTATGGGTCATCACATTTCGACGTGGATAGTTATGTATTCACAACAGTCATAGTATTGCCCTGTTTATTCCTCGGTTTCAATGTGTGTACTTTGTTTTCCGTTCTTATATGTTCTGTTTCAATGTGTGTATATACGCTTTCCATTCTGTATATGTGGATGATAACAGCTAGATTCAAATTAATATACAAAAACTGATAGAAAATGGAATTCATAATATATATATATATGCATACTAATTGTTCATTAGTTCATCATAGAATATATATATATATAATCACATATACGTGATGATACTTAACTACTAGGTACAACGCATAAAATTGAAAACAAACAATACTAAAACTAATAATCCCTCCTGGGGGCAGTATTCCGGCAGCCCCACACCAGCAGCTCCCTGGTGCGCGGCATCTTCCCAGTGCGGAGGCAGTACTCCGCCTCCTCCGCCTCGCAGCGCTCGACGTACCTATCTACCTCTTGCTGGTGGACGCGCGTGGACGATCTTGCCATTTCTTTGGACGCCCACAGGAGCTCCTCATCAGTGGCACGCTGGAGCTTATCGGCCCACCTCCACGCAGCGATGAGGCGCCCAGCGCATATGACCTTGCTCACGAAGTACCCGTCTTCATACACCTCCTCCGCACGATGACACGCCCGCCCCCAAAGCTCCGCCGCCTACTTTTTCCAGGCGGCATCACGGGCTTCACAGGTCGCCTGGTACCTGGCTTCCTCCTCCGCCATCTCCTTCTTGAACGCCACTTGCCTGTCTTTCTCAACCGGCGGCAGCAAATTCCACAGACAAAGATTGCACTGGCCGCAAAACCAATCCAAAGTTGGGGGGTCCAACGTAACCTCGTCTGGCGGCGCGTACGGGTCCTCGTCGCTGTTATTCAAGTGAGCGTCCTCGGCGGGCAGCGACTCCTTGTCGGCACGTGGGTAGACCGGCGGCACCATGTTAGAGATTTGAGAGAGAGAGGGAGGGCGAGGGGAGGATGTAGATGAGAATGCAGGCGGTACGATGTGAGCAAGGTAGTATTTATTGGCGGCCGGAATCTAGATCGACGGGAACAGTACACCGCCGGTCGCCGAAATTTACGAGTACTGTAGTTTGAATTACACACGATTCCAGTAGCAAAATCCGTGTGTGAACATAATAGCTGACGATTTCCAATACAGAGCCGTGTTTGATTAATGATCCCCGTCACTCACCTACCAAACCTCAAGTCGCGAGATAGAGTGCCAATCGTGTGTGGCCGGTTTTCTTGCTAGATCTTTACATTTTATTTTTTGAACACCAGATATTTACATCGTCTGATGATTTTTTTAACTCACACACAAGTACACAAAAATAAGATTTTTCAAACCGTTAAGGTTAGCCGTTGCATGTAGATGTAGTTCAAATTTGAATTACAATCATTAAATGGCTAGAAAATCACTTAAATGTCTTTAAAAGGTCAAATGACCCCTGAAATTTTCCAAATGTTCACATGACAGTTGTATTAGTGCATGTTAAACGTAGAAAAAAATTGATATGTGTGAGGGGGTGCTGCACATCCGCGATGTTGAAGGGCCAAAGAAGACCGGAAGCGCGGAGGCAAGGCTCGAAGCAATGGAGCAGCAAGTCTTCAAGTCCCAAGGGATGGCGGAACATGGACGCAACTCCAATCACTTCATGATCGCGGAGTTTACCCGTGACCACAAGCTGGACGCCAAGAACATCGAAGAGGCCATCTTCAAGCTTCATGAGAGAATCGAGCATCTCCAAGCCCAGATCTATGACCTGCAAAACCAAAACTGTGAGTATGAATATAGATTTACGAGGATGAGTTTGGCTGCAGATTTGAGGAACTCGGAGACTCGTTCATCTTTTTACGATGGTGAAACTACACTACTGCAGGAGGCTGCTAATGCGACACTACGATCAGAGACCCTTTGACGAAATTGTGTGCGATGCAATAATCGCAAACGGTGGTGTAAAAACCATCAAAAGGGTGCAAAACGTTTGCGATGGAGGATGCATCAAACACGGTTCAGATTTTAGTTGCATGTGCGATGCAGGGCATACGGTTCAGTTCAATTAACTATTTGCGATGAGGAGGAAACAAAAGAAATGGGCAACCAGATGAAGGTTTGTGCGATATACAACATACGGTTCACTCGGATGAACTGTTTGTGATTAGGCAACACAAAAGAAACGGTCAGCCAGATCAAGGTGTGTTGGATATACGGCATGCGGTTCGCTCGGATGAACTATTTGCGTTGAGATAAGAGAACAGAAACGGTTCAATATATCAAGATGTGTGTGATACGTGACAAACAGGTCTATAATCAGAAATGTGTACGAAGATCGATAATAACACAGACGATTGATTCTAATAAGACATATGTGATATGCTCTGTCTACACAACATCTATTGGCCATTGGCCTTGAGGTTCTTGCTTTTTAAGACATGTTAAAGAAGGTCTACCGCATTACTTTTTGACAATGTGCGATACATGGCATACAGTTGGTCCGTCTGACCTCTTTGTGATGGAATAAGCCGTGTGTGTTGTGGGCAAACGCTTGCTAGTATTCAACCATTTGCGATTGATGAATTCATCACCGACGGGTTCCCTAGTGTGGTCCATGTTCATCTGATCATCATCTATTTCTTGTGCTAGCTCGATGTTCTTTCTATGCTAAATTTCCATTAATTGATGGCGTTTTATGAACACGCCACCGTTTCCCGCCATTTTCTCACCTATTTCCCACCACCCAACGATATTGCGCATAAACCTAGGAGGGGCGCGATGCACGGAGGCGACAAGCGCAGCCTGTAGCACATCCACCTTTTCCAAGCATGCCAACCCACCAAAGCGCCGCCTTTGCCATCAACCTAGTCGACGAGGAAAACGAGTAGGCACCATGGCCTGTCAAGGCCGAGGCTCTCCGCAGCAACGTGATGGACGACGCTGTGATGCGCATCATCGCCAGGGTTGAGCAGACCTTTGGCGCATGGCGCTTGAGCGCCACGGATCAAGATAGGCATGTCAGCGCCGACAGGCTGCAGCTCGCCGCACAACATGATCGATGGCACGCCGCAGAGCAAGCTAGGCGCGTCCGCGCCGATAGGCTGTGGCTCGCCACATGGCGGGACCGTTGGAGCATCGCAGAGCGAGAGGTGCGGTGCACCGCATAGCAAGAGCGGATCCATCGGCGCTTGCTTGCTGTCAACACGGCGTCGCAGCTAGGTACATATCCCGTCAGTACCCCCATTCCTCGCCAGGAGTGGGCAGAGGCCCTCGGCGCCGTACTTGCACTAGAGGTCGGCCGCGCCGTACTTGCACCGAATGCCCGCAGCACCGTTCGTATGGGTCGCACTGTTTGCCATGTCCGCGGCCCGCTCGATGCCAACACGCTGGTCCGTAGGCTCGGCTGCCTCCTTCGCCTAGGTGTCCACCTGGGCACAGTAGAGGAACATGGCCGTCGCATCTTCGAGATGGTGATCTCCGATGAAATAGCCAACTTGAAGCTCGAGATCGCGCTCTAGATGTACCGCGAGCATGTCAACCACTTGGACGAACGCCTGCATGAGTTCAGGCAGAGCCAAGAGCTACCGTAGGCAAGGGCTGCTGGTCATGGTCTCATGGACGTGTTTTATTTTGTTGAGTCGTTTCGACGTGGATAGCTATGTATTCACAGCAATCATAGTATTGCTCTGTTTATTCCTCGGTTTCAATGTGTGTACTATGTTTTCCGTTCTTATATGTTCTGTTTCAATCTGTGTATATACGCTTTCCATTCTGTATATGTGGATGATAACAGCTAGATTCAAATTAATATACAAAAACTGATAGAAAATGGAATTCATAATATATATATATATGCATACTAATTGTTCATTAGTTCATCATAGAATATATATATATATAATCACATATACGTGATGATACTTAACTACTAGGTACAATGCATAAAATTGAAAACGAACAATACTAAAACTAATAATCCCACCTGGGGCCAGTATTCCGGCAGCCCCTCGCCAGTAGATTCCTGGTGCGCGGCGTCTTCCCAGTGCGGAGGCAGTACTCCGCCTCCTCCGCCTCGCAGCACTTGACGTACCGATCTGCCTCTTGTTGGTGGACGCGTGCGGACGATCTTGCCATTTTGTTGGACGCCCACCGGAGCTCCTCGTCACTGGCACGCTGGAGCTTATCGTCCCACTGATACGTCTCCAACGTATCTATAATTTTTGATTGCTCCATGATATTATATATATATTCTGTTTTGGATGTTTAATGGGCTTATTTATACACTTCTATATTATTTTTGGGACTAACCTATTAACCGGAGGCCCAGCCCAAATTGTTGTTTTTTTTGCTTATTTCAGTGTTCCGCGGAAAAAGAATATCAAACGGAGTCCAAACGGAATGAAACCTTCGGGAGCGTGATTTTTGGAACAAACATGATCCAGAGGACTTAGAGTGGACGTCAAGCAATCAGCGATGAGGCCATGAGGCAGGGGGCGCGCCTACCCCCCTAGGCGCGGCCTCCACCCTCTTGGGCCCCTCATTGCTCCACTGACCTACTTCTTCCTCCTATATATATTGACATACCCCGAAAACATCTAGGAGCATCACGAAACCCTATTTCCACAGCCGCAACCTTCTGTACCCAAGAGATCCCATCTTGGGGCCTTTTCCGGAGCTCCGCCGGAGGGGGCATTGATCACCGAGGGCCTCTACATCAACTCCATGGCCCCTCCTATGATGTGTGAGTAGTTTACTTCAGACCTTTGGGCCCATAGCAAGTAGCAAGATGGCTTCTTCTCTCTCTTTGGATCTCAATACAAAGTTCTCCTCGATTCTCTTGGAGATCTATTCGATGTAATCTTCTTTTATGGTGTGTTTATCGAGATCCGATGAATTGTGGGTTTATGATCAAGTTTATCTATGAAATTTTTTGGAATCTTCTCTGAATTCTTTTTTGTATGATTGGTTTATCTTTGCAAGTCTCTTCGAATTATCAGTTTGGTTTGGCCTACTAGATTGATCTTTCTTGCAATGGGAGAAGTGCTTGGCTTTGGGTTCAATCTTGCGGTTCTCGATCCTAGTGACAAAAAGGGAAACGACACATATTGTATTGTTGCCATCGAGGATAAAAAGATGGGGTTTACACCATATTGCATGAGTTTATACCTCTACATCATGTCATCTTGCTTAAGGTGTTACTCTGTTCTTATGAACTTAATACTCTAGATGCATTCTGGATAGCGGTCGATGTGTGGAGTAATAGTAGTAGATGTAGAATCGTTTCGGTCTACTTGTCTCGGACATGATGCCTATATACATGATCATACCTAGATATTCTCATAATTATTCTCTTTTCTATCAATTGCTCGACAGTAATTTGTTCACCCACCGTAATACTTATGCTATCTTGAGAGAAGCCACTAGTGAAACCTATGGCCCCCGGGTCTATTTTCCATCATACAAGTTTCCAATCTATTTTATTTTGCAATCTCTACTTCCAATCTATATCATAAAAGCACAAAAAATATTTATCTTATTATTATCATCTCTATCAGATCTCACTCTTGCAAGTGGTCATGAAGGGATTGACAACCCCTTTATCGCGTTGGTTGCAAGGTTCCTATTTTTTGTGTAGGTACGAGGTGACTCACGCATGGTCTCCTACTGGATTGATACCTTGGTTCTCAAAAACTGAGGGAAATACTTACGCTGCTTTACTGCATCACCCTTTCCTCTTCAAGGGAAAACCAACGTAGTGCTCAAGAGGTAGCACCCACCTTCACGCAGCGACGAGGCGCCCAGCACATATGAGCTTCCTCGCGAAGTACCCATCTTCGTACAGCTCCTTCGCACAATGACGCGCCCGCCCCCAGAGCTCTGCCGCCTCCTTTTTCAAGGTGGCATCACGGGCTTCACAGGCCGCCTGGTACCTTGTCACGCCCTCGATGCGGCTATATCTCCTACGTGTCGAAGCACGACTTAGAGGCATAACCGCATTGAAAGCAATGTCGCAAGTAAGGTAATCTTCACAACAACCCATGTAAATAGATAATAGGGGAAAAGGTACATAGTTGGCTTACACTCGCCACGTCACACAAATACATGAATAACATTACAATCATCCAATACACTCATGGTCCGACTATGGTACCAAAATAAAGATCAACCCCCACATGCGACAAAGTCCCCAATCGCCCCAACCGGGCACCACTACTGATCATCAGGGAAAGACACATAGTAACAGCGAGAGTCTTCGTCGAACTCCCACTTGAGCTCAAGCGCATCGTCTGGAACGGTATAATCGGTCCCTGCATCTGGTTTGGAAGTAATTTGTGAGTCACGGGGACTCAGCAATCTCACACCCTCGCGATCAAGACTATTTAAGCTTATAGGAAGGGTAAAAGGTATGAGGTGGAGCTGCAGCAAGCGACTAGCATGTTTGGTGGCTAACATACGCAAATGAGAGCGAGAAGAGAAGGCAAGGCACGGTCGATAAAACTATGATCAAGAAGTGATCCTATAACAACCTACGTCAAGCATTACTCCAACACCGTGTTCACTTCCCGGACTCCGCCGAGAAGAGACCATCACGGTAACACACGCGGTTGGTGCATTTTAATTAAGTTCAACTTCAGGTTTTCTACAACCGGACATTAACAAATTCCCATCTGCCCATAACCGCGGGCACGGCTTTCGAAAGTTCAAAACCCTGCAGGGGAGTCCCAACTTAGCCCATCACAAGCTCTCACGGTCAACGAAGGATATTCCTTCTAGCGGGAAGACCCAATCAGACTCGGAATCCCAGTTACAAGACATCCTCGACAATGGTAAAACAAGTCCAGCAAGACCACCCGCTGTGCCGACAAATCCCGATAGGAGCTGCACATATCTCGTTCTCAGGGCACACCGGATAAGCTAAGCGTACGGGAGCCAACATAACCCAAGTTTCCAAGGGACGGCCCCGCACGGTGCTCTGGGTTGGACCAACACTTGGACAAGCACTGGCCCGGGGGTTTAAAAATAAAGATGACCCTCGGGATGCGCGACTCCCAAGGGAAAAAGGCTAGGTGGCGAATGGTAAAACCAAGGTTGGGCCTTGCTGGAGGAGTTTTATTCAAGGCGAACTGTCAAGGGGTTCCCATTATAACCCAACCGCGTAAGGAACGCAAAATCCGGGAACATAACACAGATATGACGGAAACTAGGGCAGCAAGAGTGGAACAAAACACTAGGCATAAGGCCGAGCCTTCCACCCTTTACCAAGTATATAGATGCATTAATTAAATAAGAGATATTGTGATATCCCAACAATAACCATGTCCCAAACATGGAACAAGCTTCAATCTTCACCTGCAACTAACAACGCTATAAGAGGGGGCTGAGCAAAGCGGTAACATAGCCAAACAACGGTTTGCTAGGACAAGGTGGGTTAGAGGCTTGGTTCAACAATTTAGGAGGCATGATAGGCAAGTGGTAGGTATCACAGCATAGGCATAGCAAAAGAGCGAGCAACTAGCAAGCAAAGATAGAAGTGATTTCGAGTGTATGGTCATCTTGCCTGAAATCCCGCAAGGAAGAAGAACGAGTCCATGAAGAAGACAAACGGACGTAGTCGAATGGGTCCTCACAATCACGACGTTACCGGAATCAACCCGAAGAAGCAACACCGGAAAGAAGCACACAACATAGTAAACAACCAACACATGAACATGGTATGATATGCGGGATGCGGTATGCGATGCATATGCATGATTTGGAAAGGAATGATTGAACCTGGCCTCAACTTGGAAATCCAAGAGTTCCACTGGAAAGGTGAGGTGATTTCGGTTGAAATCGATATAAAGATCACCAGAATCGGATGCACGGTTTGGAAATGGCAAGCAAAACAAATATGGCATCGGTCTGCGATAAACAGCAAGTAGCCATCTAAATGCATCAAGATAATTATGCTACAGCACTCAAACATGGCAACAAGATACATGGCAGGGATCCACTCATGATGCTTGAAAAAATATGAACATTGAGCTACGGCTAAAACACTCATTAACAGGTTCAAACAAGAATGGCAAAAGTGCAAATGATAACAGGTTTCAGACTTAGTGAAATTAACACAAGTCTGGAATTTATCATCCGGAAGCACACTTTAAAGCATGAAAACTACATGCTACAGGAACTTAACATGGCAAAGCAAGGCGTGGCATGAAGCTACTCAAAGCACTTAACAAAAGTCCCTTAGTGACCTTGAGCCAAAAGGGATCATAAAATACAATTGCAAGCATGTGAACATGGCAAAAACATAAACAGATCTCAGACTTAGAGAAAAACTGGAGCATGCAAATCAGTTAACGAGTAGGCATGTTCACGAGCTCGATACACTCACTACAGAGCATGGCATGACAAACTAAGCATACACCCATCAATAATACATATCATAGAAGCTAGACATGGCAAGAACAACAACATAGCATGCACGGATCAATAGCAACATCCTCGACAAAATCGCTAACAAGTCAACAATCTGCCAGGATTCACAAAATAGCAAAAGTAGAGCTCGATTGTCTCAAGCTAGGGTGCTCCATAAATGCAAACAAAGACATGGATGGATATACCACCACAATGTTAACAATATATCCTTACTGATCATCCTCAAAAGAGGCACGGATCACTAGGAAACAACATGAACATATGGCATAACGACAAAATCAGGACAAGGACTTAGTGAAATTCTAAGTCCCTGAAATCAGCATTACCGATTACGCTACTTTGCAAGCTTGTGCTAGTCACCACACATATCACAAAAATACATGGAAAGCACTTCTGTAAAGATGGCATGGCATATAACAAAACACATGCAGAGCTCAGGATCATATCATGCACACATTAATCATGGCAAAAATGACAAATATCTATTTGATGAAACAGATCTGCCAAGTTTATCACATAGCCCTCTTCCAACAGAATTTTGGGCATCAAGATGAGCTCAAATGAAAATGATGCAATGAGAAGAAATGATGTACTCGTCGAGACGAACATTTTGATATGCTACACGCGCAAATCGGAGCTACGGATGCAGAGTTATGATGCGATGAAAATGCCCAAAAAATACTAGAATCTAGGGGACTTAGTGGGTTTTTTTCACCTCGCGAGAAAAAAAACACCAGGCCGGAGGAAATGGGCCGGCGGGGACGGAGCTGGGCCGTGGGGAGGAGTTGGGCCATGGCCCACATGGCCGGCGAGGGAGGTCAATGGGCGCGGCGACGATCTCCCGATCTGATCCATGGTGGCGGCGGCGCTGGAGGACTCCGGCGAGGTGCGAAGGACGGTGCACACCGGATGCGAGGCAGCGAGGTGACCTGAGGCGGCGGCACAATGACGGGAACACGGCGCCTCGGCGACCGTGCGTCGGAGGCGGCGACTGAGGAAGCTGGGCGTCGGTGACGACGAACGCCGGAGAGTCGGCGGGGTCTCCGGCGAGGTCCGGCACCGGGCGCGCAAATCCAGCGAGAGGCGCGACGATGGAACAGGCACGGCTGCGAGGCGCCTCGGGCGCGGAGGACAGGCGGCAGCGGCTGTGGGCTCGCGCGGGCCGAATCTGGGCCCGGCGGCGAAGTGGGGCGGCGCGGCGCTGAGGTGGCGCGCTGGGAGTGGCTGAGGAGTCGAGGTTGGTGACGTGGCGGCTCCGGATTGGTCCGGGTGAGGTGGCGGCAGCGGCGGACATTGTCCGGCTCGGCGCGGACGTGTGCGGCGGCGCGAGGATGAAGAAGACTAGGGTTAGACTGCGCGAAAATTTCAGAGGGGAGCACATATTTATAGGTAGAGGGAGCTAGGAGAGTCCAAATGAGGTGTGGTTTTCGGCCACGCGATCGTGATCGAACGACCGAGATGATGGAGGAGGTTTAGGTGGGTTTTGGGACAAATGGAAGGGTGTTGGGCTGCAACACAAACAAGGCCTTATCGGTCCCTCGGTTAACCGTTGGAGTATCAAACGAAGTCCAAATGATACGGAACTTGACAGGCGGTCTACCGGTAGTAAACCAAGGCCGCTTGGCAAGTCTCGGTCCAATCCGAAAACGTTTAACACCCGCACATGAAAAGGGGTAGAAAGGGACAACGGGTGACATAGGAGCGCCGGATTGCAAAACGGACAACGGGGAAAATGCTCGGATGCATGAGACGAACATGTATGCAAATGAAATGCACAAGATGACATGATATGCAAAGCATGACACGCAAGCAATGACAAGGCAACAACAGCGAATAACTGGAGGACACCTGGCACATCGGTCTCGGGGCGTCACATACCTGGCTTCCTCCTCCGCCATCTCCTTCATGAACGCCACTTGCCTGCTTTCTCAGCCAGTGGCAGCGACTTCCACAAACAAAGATTGTACTGGCCCCAAAACCAATCCAAATTTGGGGGGTCCGGCGTAACCTCGTTCGGCCGCGTGTAAGGGTCCTCATCACTGCTATTCGAGTGAGCGTCCTCGGGGGGCGGTGACTCCTTGTCGGCGCGTGGGCAGACAGGCAGCATCGTGGCAGAGATTTGAGAGAGAGAGAGGGCGAGCGAGGGGAGGATGTAGATGAGTATGCAAGCGGGACGGCGTGAGCAAGGTAGTATATATTGGCGGCCGGAATCTAGATCGACGGGAATAGTACACACGCCAGTCGCCGGAATTTACGAGTACTGTAGTTTGAATTACACACGATTCCCATAGCAAAATCCGTGTATGAACATAATAGCTGACAGTTTCCAATACAGAACCGTGTTTGATTAATGATCCCCGTCACTCACCTACCAAACCTCGAGCCGCGAGATAGAGTGCCAATCGTGTGTGGGTTGGTTGTCTTGCCAGATCTTTACATTTTCTTTTTTGAACACTAGATATTTACATCGTCTGATGATTTTTTAACTCGCACACAAGTACACAAAATAAGATTTTTCAAACCATTATGGTTAGCCGTTGCATGTAGATGTAGTTCAAATTTGAATTACAATCATTAAATGGCTAGAAAATCACTTAAATGTCTTTAAAAGGTCAAATGACCCCTGAAATTTTCCAAATGTTCACATGATAGTTGTATTAGTGCACGTTAAACGTAGAAAATAATTTGAAGGCCGTAAGAGGAAGCTATCTCCCGTTCGTCATCAAACATGCATTGTTCCCTCTCGGAACCACGAACATTCTAGTGAGTTTTTCCGGTTTGTGAGGGGTGTGTGTCCAAAATTTCGTCAAACAGGCCAATTTTTTTACCACGTCATCTTGGTGGCATGACATTACATCAAGCAAGGTTTCATGTTTTTCTGATCGTTTTTTAATTTTTTCGAATTAAAATGCCATGGCACTCCATGCATGTGCCCATGCCGTGAGACCAATATGTTTGAAAATTCCTTCTATTTTACTGCACATGGAATTAACTCGCACACAAGTAAACAAATATGATTTTTCAAACCATTATGGTTAGCCGTTGCATGTAGATGTAGTTCAAATTTGAATTATGGTCATTAAATGGCTAGAAAATCACTTAAATGTCTTCAAAAGGTTAAATGATCGCTAGAATTTTCCAAAATTTCACAATATAGTTGTAGTAGTGCACGTTAAACGTACAAAAAAATGGAAGGCCATAAGAGGAAGCTATCTCCTGTTCGTCATCAAACATGCATTGTTCCCTCTTAGAACCAAGAGCCTTCTAGTGAGTTGCTCCGGTTTGTGAGGGGTGTGTGTCCAAACTTTCGTCACACATGCCAATTTTTTACCATATCATCTTGGTGGCATGACATTACATCAAGCAAGGTTTCATGTTTTTCTGATCATTTTTTAATTTTTTCGAATGAAAATGCCATGGCACTCCATGCATACATATGCATGTGTCCATGTTGTGAGACAAATATGTTTGAAAATTCCTTCTAATTTACTACACATGGAATAAACTCGCACACAAGTACACAAATATGATTTTTGAAACCGTTATGGTTAGCCGTTGCATGCAGATGTAGTTCAAATTTGAATTACGGTCATTAAATGGCTAGAAAATCACGTAAATTTCTTCAAAAGGTCAAATGACCCCTGAAATTTTCCAAATTTTCACATGACAATTGTATTAGTGCATGTTACACATAGAAAAAAATTGAAGGTTGTAAGAGGAAGCTATCTCCCGTTCATCATCAAACATGCATTGTTCCCTCTCGGAACCACAAGCCTTCTAGTGAGTTGCTCCGGTTTGTGAGGGGTGTGTGTCCAAACTTTCGTCGCACATGCCAATTTGTTTTACCACATCATCTTGGTGGTATGACATTACATCAACCAAGGTTTCATGTGTTTCTAATTTTTTTTGGAATTTAAATGCCATGGCACTCCATGCTTAATTGTGTCATAGTCGTTAGACCAATATGTTTGAAAATTCCTTCCAATTTACTGCACATGGGATTAAATCGCACACAAGTACACAAAATATGACTTTTTAAACTGTTATGGTTAGCTGTTGCATGTACATGTAGTTCAAATTTCAATTACGATCATTAAATGGCTAGAAAATCACTTAAATGTCTTAAAAGGTCAAATGACCCTTGAAATTTTCCAAAATTTGACATGACAGTTGTATTAGTACTACAAAATTTCCCGTACACTTAAAACACCATTCGTTGCCACTTTACTCCAAATTCGTCTTTCACAGCTAATAAAAAATATCTACAACATCACACAGTTGTTTTCTAGGAACCGTTTGTGATGAAAATATCTGGGTCTATTTAAGTGTCCCTCCTTAAGCTTCGTCGGCTCGTCTGCTCCAGTGCCGGCAAACCCCGAATCCACGAATCCCGATCCCCATTCCCACACCCCCTTCTTGCAAAGATGACGCCATGGAAACGCTTCATGAAGGCTCATACGATGGCCGCGTCCCCCCGAGCGCCGGCGACTGCGCCGAGAGCGCGTCCACCTATGCCAAGAGTGTCGCTGCATCCACATTGAGCGCGGCCGCTTCAGCCTAGAGGGCGTCTGCGGCAGCCGACATGGCAGCTGTAGCAGCCGAGACGGCTACAGCTGCTGCTGCGACAGCGACTACAAATGCCGAGAGTGCTCGAGCTGTCGTCCGTGCTGCTGATGTCGCCCTAGCCCGGGTCAAGGCCATCCACGCCAAGATCAAGGATGCACACGCCAAGATATTCCAGGCCACCTCGGACTCCAGCATGCAACACACGTTCGAGAAGGCGGCGGTGGCCATGGAGCACCTGCTTTCACATGAGGTCGCCGGGCGGGAGCTGGAGATGCAGGAGGCGGCAGAGATCGAGGAGCGCCGGGAGGAGGAGTTGCGCGTGGCCGAGGTCGAGGTAGAGAAGAGTCTGTCCGTCGAGGAATCGGTGGTGGAGTACCAACGCGAGCTCTGGCGCAACCACTACTACGAGTACTACAACCTTGAGGGTGGTGCCGAGAACGAGGACGAGGACGCGGTCGACTTCAGCAGGGGGACGCGGAGTCAACCAACGGCGACATGTCGCCAGGACAAGTCATCGACGTCTCATCTCACACCGGCGATGCATAGGCCGGCGCGATGGTGGATTTGTTAAAATTATGCTTACTTAGGCTTTGTTTTTAATGCTGGTCTTATGTTAGAGCAATGTTTAGGTCAACTGGCTCTGTTTAATTACTAAAATTACTCGATTCAATAAGTGTGGTTTGTCTGCTGTATGCTCTTTTGTGTGCCCAAATTAGCAAGCGATGTTAAATTATGCAATGATGTACCCAGGGAAATTTCCACCAAAATTTGAATTATCAAACTCATCCCATGCGCGTAAAGTAGAAGAATCCTTTGTGATGCACACAATCTTTCAAAGTGAATGGTCCGGCGGCACCGCACGCAAAGTTTCCCTCCACATTTCCAAAATTTTGGCCTACCACCAAAATATCTACCCCGCCCCCACCCCCTTTTCTCCTCGACCACAAGTCACATTTCCCTTGTTTCCTCCTTCCTTCCTTCCTAAGCTATATACCGCTTCCTCGCTCTCGTTGTCTCACATCCTACCGTCGGGGTCGCCATGGTCTTCTTCAAAGACCTCTCCAGCGGTTCCTCCTCTGGTGACAACTCCTTCACCACTCGGGTATGCCTCTCTTCTCTCTCTCGGGCTATGACTTGGAATGAAGGATTTTTACCCGGTGGTCGATTTGAGTCATTTCTTCCTCTTGTAGCTAAGTAGGACCATCAGTGGCAACGAATGGAGCGGGGTGGCTGAAGATCTATCTGCTCGTTGTCACCATCAATCTCCATGCGTGAAGCTAGTTGCGTTTGAATCTATGGAGAGTGGGAGGAAGTTTCTAGCATGTGTAGAGAAGGTTAGACCCTTTTTCCTTGTTATAAATCATTTGTTAGATGTGATTCAGACACTATCATGGTCCCAACCCATTCATACCACACCTTCAACCAAACGCATCCTAAGACAGTGTCACAGTTTGTACCTAGTACCTTAAATCGTTGCCATCTCATCAGTGGTGCCATTAGAAAATTATTTGGCACCGCTTCAGCAGTTTGTGTAGCCAACTGTGATCCACACATTTGAGCAGCCAAGCAGTAAAATACTAAATCTTTATGGCACGAAGGAACTAGGCATCGAAGCAACTACGTGCTCCGGAGTCCGAGTCCCTGATTTTTTTCTGCTGCATCGGCTCGCCAGTGCAGGGCACTGGTGCGAGATGTAGCAACAGTTGTATTTACACCAGTTTTGGCATACATAGTGGACGGCCTTAGTGCTATTAGTTCTATGTTACTAAATTTGTGCATGTACACACCTGTTAGTATCAATTTGACGTCATCCAAACACTGTCGCTATGCTATTGCAGTTATATTTACCTTCCTCATAAAATGTTCAATTTGTTATTTATTGTACATTAGTAAGAACTTGTAGCATTGTTGTAGTTAATTATAGCTTCTGATGTTCCAGAATTTGGTTGTTGTCTCAGTAGCAATTAATTCATTTGCACATTGATCTTTTTAAGAAGATATGTCATAATTAACATGTTTCTTCAGTTTTTCAAAATAAGCATTGGTGATTTTCTATGTTGCTATAAACCCATTTCCCCTACAATTGTTACTGATCTAGTTTTAAATATTATAGGATGAACAAAAGTGTTCTAACTTGGAGTGGGTTGATCAAGAGTGGCCATAGTCTTTGAAGATGTGCCTAGCGAAGCTCTGGAGCATGTATGAGGAAGAGAACAGAGAAAGTGTTGTCAACGTTGAAGAATATTTGAAGATGTGGGATAAAAAGAGGAAGGTGAGAATAAGCTCAGATTTTTCAAATCAGCCTTTGCTAAGATGGTGTTGGCGAAGGAGGAGGCACTTTCCCAGTTGGCCAGTGCAAAACAGGTTCTTACTGAACTGAAACCAGAGGTGGATAAGGCGAGCCTAGATGATCTCGATTATGGAAATGAATATACTCCCTCCATTTCTTTTTGGTCTGCATATAAGATTTGGTCAAAGTCAAGCATTGTAAAGTTTGACGAACTTTATTGGAAAAGATATCAACATCTACAATACTAAAGTTATATGGTATGAAAGTGAATTTCATGATGCATCTAACAATATTGATTTCATATTGTGAATCTTGATATTTTTCTATAAACTTAGTCAAAATTAACAAAGTTTGACTTTGACCAAATCTTATATGTAGACTAAAACGAAACAGAGGGAGTATTGTTCTAATATTGTTCTTATGAAGTTGAACTAGCGATATGTTGTACTGTGTTGTTTTCATGTAGCTATCGTACTGTGATGTTATAATATATTTATGTGCCTGATATGAAATTGGCAAACAGCTGTTCGATATGAAATGTGAATTTGCTTAATACTGGAATTATTAATTGTAAACTAATAAACCTGCTAAATGTGTCATGGAACTTTGCAAACGGTTCTAGCAGTAAAAGCGCTTCTGATGGATAGCCCAATGCCACATAGTTTTCTTCATCAAATCGTGTGTGATGTAGTTGATAAAAGCAAACAGTTAACCAAGGCAGAGCGTGTGTGATAGTTACACCTTTCACACACGAGCCTACACATAAAACTGTGTGGGATGTACATACGAACGGAAATGTTTTCCCTGGATTGACTGTGTGGGATGTACATAAGAACGGAAACATATTCCTTGGATTGACTGTGTGTGATATACATACCAATGGAAATGTTTTTCTGGGATTCACCATGTGGGATGTACATACCTACAGAAATGATTGGGTTTTTATGCCTTGCCCGATCACACATGAGCTCATTTGCTGTCCCGGGAGGGCCTATCCCCAACGATTTCTGGGTCGTGTGGGAAGGACCCCCCTATCGCCCACACTCACTTGGCGACGGTTCCAAATGTCACTGCGGAAAGGGGTTAAAACCGTTTGTATAGCACCGACGCATACCAGTGCTATGCCTTGGAAGACAGAAGATAAGATTCTTTCATCATCAACAACTCCATTATCACCACCTCCGAAGAAAGAGACATAAATACTTGGGTATGGACACTCACCTTGGCTTGTGCCAAGCTTGGGGAGGTGTCCGGGTATCGTATCACCATCACACTTTTATCTTTATCATTTTTCTTAGTTCGATCCTTTTGGTTATATCTTGATCTAGTAGAGTAAAAGTTTTTAGTATGATCTAGTTTTGAGTTTTGCTTTGAGATCTATCTATCTAATCGAGTCCGTGAGTTATATAACAAAGAGTAGTTTTGAGTTGAGGGCTTTTATTTCTTGCTATGATCTTGAGAAAAATAAAGAGAATAAAAGAAATAAAAAGATTATATAATGATCTTATGGAGAGCGATGACTTCACATATAAAGAGTATGATGAATAAAATGTGTTGGGAGTTGACAAACATAGTTTTAGTCATTGTTGCAATTAATAGGAAGTAATAAATAAAGAGAGGTGTCACATATAAATATATTATATTAGACATCTTTTGTGATTGTGAGCACTCATTAAAATATGACATGCTAAAAAGTAGATGTTGGACAAGAAAGACAACATAATGGGTTATGTTTTCTTATATCCGAATAGAAGTATTGTCATGGATTCTCCAACATGTTGAGCTTGTTTTTCTCTCTTTTGCTAGCCAAATACTTTGCACTAAGTAGAGATACTACTTGTGCATCCAAACATCCCTTAAACCAGTTTTGCCATGAGAGTCCACCATACCTACCTATGGATTGAGTAAGATCCTTCAAGTAAGTTGTCATCGGTCAAGCAATAAAAATTGCTCTCTAAATATGTATGATCTTTTAGTGTGAAGAAAATAAGCTTTATACGAACTTGTGATATGGAAGAAATAAAAGTGACAGACTGCATAATAAAGTTATTTATCACAAGCGGCAATATAAAGTGATGTTCTTTTGCATTAAGATTTTGTGCATCCAACCATAAAAGTGCATTACAACCTCTGCTCCCCTCTGCGAAGGGCATATCTTTTACTTTTACCTTCTACCTTTATACAAGAGTCATGGTGATCTTCACCTTTCCTTTTTATACTTTTTATTTTTTGCAAGCACTATGTGTTGGAGAAAGCTCCAGATATATATATCCACTCGGATGTAGGTTAGCATAAAGTATTATTGTTGACATTACCCTTGAGGTAAAAGGTTGGGAGGCGAAACTATAAGCCCCTATCTTTCTCTAGGCCCAATTGAAGCTTTTAACCCGTAAGTATTGCGTGAGTGTTAGCAATTATAAAAGACTAAGAGATGGTTGAGTATGTGGACTTGCTATACAAAATCTTCACATTGACTCTTTCCAATATTATGATAAATTGCAATTGCTTCAATGAATAAGATCATAGTTTGTTGGTTTTCAAGAAAGTTTCTGATTCACACTTTACCTTGTGAATGAATTGTTACTTTGACATAAGAAATTATATGAAAATATATGTTGCTATTCTAAATATGACCATGATGCCCTCATGTCTATATTCTATGTTATCGACACCTCTATCTCTAAACATGTGGACATATTTACCGATTTTGGCTTTCTCTTGAGGACAAGCAAGGTCTAAGCTTGGGGGAGTTGATTCGTCCATTTTGCATCATGCTTTTATATTGATATTCAATGCATTATGGGATGTTATTACACATTATGGTACAATACTTATGCCTTTTCTCTCTTATTTTACAAAGTTTACATGAAGAGGGAGAATGCCGACAGCTAGAATTCTAGACTAGAAAAGGAACAAATTTGAGAGACCTATTCTGCACAACTCCAGAAGTCCTGAAAATTTATGGAGAATTATTTTGGAATATATAAAAACTATTGGGCAAAGAAAGCACCTAAGGGGACCCACTAGGCAGCCAAAAGGGTGGGGGGCACGCCCTACCCCCCTGAGCGCGCCCCCTGCCTTGTGGGCACCCTGGCAGGCCTCCGGTGCCCATCTTATGCTATATGAAGGGTTTTGACCTGGAAAAATTAGGGGGAAGTTTTCGGAACAAAGCGTCGTTGTCTCGAGGTGGAACTTGGGCAGAACCAATCTAGGGCTCCGGCGAAGCTATTCTGCCGGGGAAACTTCCCTCCCGAAGGGGAAATCATCATCATCACCAATGATCCTCTCATCGAGAGGGGGTCAATCTCCATCAACATCTTAATCAGCACCATCTCCTCTCAAACCCTAGTTCACCTCTTGTATCCGATCTTTGTCTCAAAACCTCAGATTGGTACCTGTGGGTTGCTAGCAGTGTTGATTACTCCTTGTAGTTGATGCTAGTTGGTTTATTCGGTGGAAGATCATATGTTTAGATCCTTAATGATAATTAATACTCCTCTGATTATGAACATGAATATGCTTTGTGAGTAGTTACGTTTGTTCCTGAGGACATGGGAGAAGTCTTGTTAGAAGTAATCGTGTGAATTTGGTATTCGTTCGATATTTTCATGAGATGTGTGTTGTCTTCCCTCTAGTGGTGTTATGTGAACATCGATTACATGACACTTCACCATGATTTGGGCCTAGAGGAAGGCATTGGGAAGTAAAAAGTAGATGATGGTTTGCTAGAGTGACAAAAGCTTAAACCCTACTTTACGAGTTGCTTCGTAAGGGGCTGATTTGGATCCACATGTTTCATGCTATGGTTAGATTTATCTTAATTCTTCTTTCATAGTTGCGGATGCTTGCGAGAGGGGTTAATCATAAGTGGGAGGTTTTTCCAAGTAAGGACAACACCCAAGCACCGGTCCACCCACATGTCAAATTATCAAAGTAACGAACGTGAATTATATGAGCATGATGACAACTAGCTTGATAGTAATTCCCATGTGTCCTTGGGAGTGCTTTGCCTTATATAAGAGTTCGTCCAGGCTTGTCCTTTTCTACAAATAGGATTGGGCCACCTTGCTGCACCATTTTTACACTTGTTACTTGTTACCTGTTACGAGTTATCTTATCACACAACTATCTGTTACCGATAATTTCAGTGCTTGCAGAGAATACCTTACTGAAAATCGCTTGTCATTTCCTTCTGCTCCTCGATGGGTTCGACACTCTTACTTATGGAAAGGACTACGATAGATCCCCTATACTTGTGGGTGATGAACCCCTCGATACTACACATAGATTCACCAAAATAAGCAAAAAAATACATAGAAAACAGAATCTGTCAAAAACAGAACAATCTGTAGTAATCTGTAAACTTCGGATACTGCTGTAACTCTAAATATTCTGTAAAATTAGGACAACAGAGGAAATTCATATATCAATCTTCTGTAGAAGAATCGGGATTTTATCACGCTTCTTTGAATTATGAATATTATTTTACTGGGAGCAAAAGTTTCTGTTTTTTAGCAAGATTAAATCAATGATATACCAAAGTATCCCAAAGGCTTTACTTGGCACAAACACTAATTAAAAACAAAAACAAAATTTCTACAGAGGTAATAATATGTATTCTCACAAAAATAGAAAAGAAAAATATTGGGTTGTCCCCGAACAAGCGCTTTTCTTTAAAGCCTTTTAGCTAGGAGTTGATAATTTTAATGATGCTCACATGAAAGATAGCAATTGAAACACAAAGAGAGCATCATGTAGAATGTGAAAAAGAAGTTTAAGTCTAACATACTTCCTATGCATAGGCATTTTATAAGCAAAAAAATTATCGAGACAAGAATAACCTAGCATATGCAAGGAAGGAGAAAGAAACACTAGCAATCTCAACATGAAGACAGGTAATTTAGTAACATGAAGATTTCTACAACCATATTTTCCTCTCTCGTAATAATTACATGTAGGATCATAAGAAAATTCAACAATATAACTATCACATAAAAAATTCTCATCATGAACCACATGCATACAAAGTTAACACTCTTCCAAAATAGTGGGATCATCAAATAAAGTCATGACCTCTCCAAGCCCACTTTTATCAAAAATTTCATAAGATTGATCATCATCCAAAGTAGTGGGATCATTATTACCTAGAGTTGACACTCTTCCAAACCCACTTTCAATATTAAGGCAAACATATTCATCATGAGGGTTAAATAAATTTTCAAGATCATAGGAAGAATCACCCCAGTCATGATCATTACAACAAGTAGTGGACATAGCAAAATTAGCATCCCCAAGCTTAGGGTTTTGCATACTATTAGCACAATTTACATTAATAGAATTTATAATAACATCATTGCAATCATGCTTTTTGTTCAAGGACCTATCATGAGTCACTTCATAAAGCACTTCATCACAATTTTCAGATTCACGAATTTCAAGCAAAACATCATAAAGATAATCCAGTGCACTCAACTCACTAGCAATTGGTTCATCATAGTTGGATCTTTTAAAAAGATTAGCAAGTGGATGAGGATCCATAAAATCTTTGCTTAATGTTTTTGAATAAATACACAATTATGCCAAGCAATCGAGCAAACAAACCAAGTAAGACATAAGGGCAAACGAAAAGAAGGCAAATAAAAAGGGAAATATTTTTGTGTTTTTCTAAAAATCGTTTTAGAAGTGGGGGGAATGAGAGGCAAATGGCGAATAATGTATTGCAAGAGATGAGAGTTTATGATGGGTACTTGGTAGGGTTGATGTAGACCTCCCCGGCAATGGCGCCAGAAATTCTTCCTGCTACTTCTTGAGCTTGCGTTGGTTTTTCCCTTGAAGAGGAAAGGGTGATGCAGCAAAGTAGAGATAAGTATTTTCCCCAGTTAGAGAACCAAGGTATCAATCCCATAGGAGGTACAAGAAAGTCTCCAATCTATTCACCTGCACAAACAATCAAACACTTTCACCCAACGCAATAAACGGGTTGTCAATCCCTTCACGGTCAATTGCAATGGTGAGATCTGATAGAGATAGATATAAAAGATTACTAAAACATAAAACAAAATAAAAACAAATAAATTGCAGTGTCGGATTAATGGACCACAGGTAGCCTCGCCCGAGTCCCTGAGCATTTCAAGACATTTGGGCCAGATGCGCCTGACGAGCGTCAAGGATGAAGTGCTGCCTTCCGACGGCCGGCTGGCTCAAAGCAGTCGGTTGCCAGAAGACGGCCAAAGTACCAGAAGACGGCCCCAAGACAAGCCGCCTCCTAGTAGGCGGCCACCAAAAAGGCCGGCACCTGGCAGGCGACCCGTGGCGCCCTCAAAGTCTGCACCCCATAAAGAAGACAAGACGGGGTAAGGCTGTGGCGTGGCCATCACCCCCATATCCAGGGCGGGGCATGGCCAAAGTGTCCCATACCGGCCGAGATCTCCGGACGACGCGGCACTGTTGCCATCCCGCCCTTGGCGTGGCCACTGTCAGGCAGAACCATGTTCCCACGATGGCCTGTCGGTACGGCCTGTAGGCGGCGGGCCCCACCAGGCAGCGAGAGCCCAGAAGGCGGCATCGCCTGACCGGTCGGACCCGAGGAGGGCCGGCCTCCAGCAGGCGGCCCACCTTTTCCTTGGGGTCCATGCGCCATCAACCAGAGGAGACACAGTGTGGCTATAGTGATCCCCCACCAGACGGCGGGACTGTACCCACCCCCCCCGACCAAGTATGCATCATTAGCATCATGGCTACGATAACAAGCAGCCAGCCAGACCCGCAAGCGGTGGAGGTGGCCTGTCAGCTCTGTACCAGACTAGTCGGCAGGGCCCACCAGGCGGCAGGCCCCAGCGGCCGGCGGAGGAGCCAGCGACAGAAGACACTGACGATCGGGTCCTACACCCGGCAAGATTACCATTGTACCCCTGGGGGCAGGCCTATATAAACCCCCCTAGGACACCCATGCAAAGGGTTCCCACACTGTTAAATCCAGACACACATAGAGAGAGGAGAACGCTAGCCCTGCCTTCTTCCACCTCTCGCATACAGCTCGAGGAGCACCATTGTACTTCCTAGTGCCTTAGTGATCATGCGAAGACCCCGCAGAGCAGGACTAGGGGTGTTATATCCTAGGAGAGCCCCGAACCTGGGTAAGATTCGCCGGCGTGCATGTCTTCGCCTCATCCCGTCTCCTAGCATCGGCGATGTCTTACAAGCCCCCATCATGATTAGCCATACTTTGGCATATGTCACACCAAACCCCCGACATTTCGCGCCCACCGTGGGGCTAGGTGCACCGTCGTCCGGAGATCTGTTCTGGACGGGAACCCCTTTCCTCCCTACCAAGCGCAGCCAGCCAGGCACGCCGGATGGCGTTTGCGCTGATGCGTTGCATGCCGCGGAGGTCGCGTGCGCGGCGAGCTGCCTCGCCAACCTTATTGGCGAGATCCGCCTCTCCGACGAGCCTGCATCCTACACGGGCAACGATGGCCCCGAGAGCCGTCTCGTCAACCTCCTCGACCAGCTTCACGTCGCCAACGAGCCGGCCGTCGACTTGGAGTCGGTTGCCTCCACCGACCCGATGCTTGTCGACTCCAACATAGCGTCGCTCAACGCATTCCCTATCAACATGGCGATTGTTGATGATCCTCTCCCTCGCGCTGATAGTTGTGACAGCACCATCATGGAGGTGCTCGTCATCAGCCACGATGGAGTTTCCGGCGACGGTACCCGGGACCCGCTCCAGGCAACGCTGCAAGACCTGTCTGCACCCATCGCAGACGACGCCGACGCCAAGACGCTGGAAGCCCGCCGCATCCAGCTTGTCGAGAGCTCCAAGAAGCTAGCTAGCATGAGACGCCTTTCGAAGGCTTATCAGCGCGAGATGGACCGCGCCGTTGGCGGCACGCCGGCACCTGGTGGGCCCAGCTGCGTCAGTACGGTCCGACAGCGCGGCGCGGCCATTGCTAGCATGTTCGGGGCCGATCGCCCCGTCTACGCCATGCCTATGGAGAACATACGAGCTACCCAAGCAGCAGCAGATGAGCTGGACAACCTCGAAGGCGACGAGCGTCGCCACATGACGGAACGCGTCCAGTGACTCATCGATGCGGCTGCCGAGCAGCAAGAAGCCAGATGCCGCATCGAGGACCCCAATCGGTGGAACGATGACCGGCCTCCCCGCCAGGAGCATGGCGCGGCGTCCCGGACACCGACTGATGGCAACCACGGACGACGAGACAAGGAGCCGGCCGCCAGCCGCAGCCGGATGCACATCACCATCGAGTGCGACCAAGACGGTCGCCCTCGCGCGGTGGAACGACCAGGCGGCTACCAGCCTCCTCAGCACAGAGAAAGGCGCGTGTCTCCGCCGCCTGTCGATCACCCGAGTCTTGGAGGCCGGCTTGGCCCCCGAGAAGGAATCGGAGAGAACGATGCCCGCCACCGGATCGATCGTCTCAACCTATCCTTGGCGCTAGAAGAAGAAGACACGTTGGGCCCGCCTTGCTTTGGCCCCCGCATTAGAGATGAGCTCTTCCCCAAAGGGTTCACGCTCCCAAGAGATATGCCCAAGTACACCGGCTCCGTGAATTTGGAGGACTGGCTGGTCGACTACTCCACAGCCATCAGCATAGCAAACGGCAACAAGTGCGTTGCCGTGAAGTATGTTCCACTCATGCTCCAGGGTACAGCCCGGACATGGCTGAACAGCCTGAAGCCCCGCAGCATCAACAGCTGGGTGGATTTCACTGAGGCTTTCGTCCATAACTTCACCAGCACGTACAAGCGGCCACCCAAGCCTCGCCAGCTCTCCTTGTGCGTCCAAGGCCCCAACGAATCAACTCGTGACTACCTCATGCGTTGGGCCGAGCTGTGCAACTCTTGCGAGGGCGTGCACGAGGTGTAGGCCATCGAGTACTTCACAGCCGGGTGCATAGAAGGCACTTTCCTCAAACACCGGCTCCTCTCCGATGAGCCGTCGACCCTCGGCGAGCTGCTGATCATAGCGGACAAGTACGCCACGGCCGATTCCTCCATGAAGACGGAGATTCAGGTTGACGCATCTGGCAAGGTAGCCCCTCAAGCTCCTCGGACCCCGGCTGGTGATGCCAGTCGGCGGCAGCAGCAAAGCGACAACAAGCGAAAAGCCCCGATGGCGGTTTTCACCAGCCGGCAAGTGGCAGCAGTCGAAGACCGGCAGCCGGAAAGACAACCTCCTCCCAAGTGCCAGAAGGATGGCAGGTCCGGCTAGTTACCCTCCTTCTCCTACGAGCAGACCCTTGATGCTCCTTGCAAGTTCCACAGCAGCGTGAAGCCGTCCAACCACACCAACCGGAAGTGTCATTGGCTCACACGAATCTCCAAGGGCGAAGGGTTGTGCTACCTCTTGAGCACTGCGTTGGATTTCCCCAAAGAGGAGAGGATGATGCAGCAAAGTAGCGTAAGTATTTCCCTCAGTTTTTGAGAACCAAGGTATCAATCCAGTAGGAGGCTACGCGCGAGTCCCTCGTACCTACACAAAAACAATAGCTCAACACAACCAACGCGCTTAGGCATTGTCAATCCCTTCACGGTCACTTACGAAAGTGAGATCAGATAGAGATGATAAATAATATTTTTTGTATAGAGATGCAAAGTAAAATCAAAGTAATAATAAAGTGATGGAGATTGATATGATGAGAAAGAGACCCGGGGGCCATAGGTTTCACTAGTGGCTTCTCTCAAGAGCATAAGTATTCTACAGTGGGTGAACAAATTACTGTTGAGCAATTGACAAAATTGAGCATAGTTATGAGAATATCTAGGTATGATCATGTATATAGGCATCACGTCCGAGACAAGTAGACCAACTCCTGCCTGCATCTACAACTATTACTCCACTCATCGACCGCTATCCAACATGCATTTAGAGTATTAAGTTAAAAACAGAGTGACGCCTTAAGCAAGATGACATGATGTAGAGGGATAGTTTCATGCAATATGATAAAAAAACCATCTTGTTATCCTCGATGGCAACAATACAATACGTGCCTTGCTGCCCCTTCTGTCACTGGGAAAGGACACCGCAAGATCGAACCCAAAGCTAAGCACTTCTCCCATGGCAAGAACAACCAATCTAGTAGGCCAAACCAAACTGATAATTCGAAGAGACTTGCAAAGATAACCAATCGTACATAAAAGAATTCAGAGAAGATTCAAATATTATTCATAGATAGACTTGATCATAAACCCACAATTCATCGGTCTCAACAAACACACCGCAAAAAGAAGATTACATCGAATAGATCTCCACAAGAGAGGGGGAGAACATTGTATTGAGATCCAAAAATAGAGAAGAAGCCATCTAGCTACTAACTATGGACCCGTAGGTCTGAAGTAAACTACTCACACTTCATCGGAGGGGCTTGGATCATGATGTAGAAGCCCTCCGTGATCGATGCCCCTTTCGGGGAGCTCCGGAACAGGCCCCAAGATGGGATCTCGTGGATACAGAAAGTTGCAGCGGTGGAATTAGGTTTTTGGCTCCGTCCCCGATCGTTTGGGGGTACGTAGGTATATATAGGAGGAAGGAGTACGTCGGTGGAGCTTCAAGGGGCCCGCGAGGCAGGGGCGCGCCCTAGGGTGGGGGTGCTCCCTCCACCCTCGTGACCGCTTCGTGGCTTTCTTGACGGAGGGTCCAAGTCTCCTGGATCTTATCTGATGAGAAAATCAAGTTTCCAAAGGTTTCATTCCGTTTGGACTCCGTTTGATATTCTGTTTCTCCGAAACACTGAAATAGGCAAAAAAAACAGCAATTCTGGGCTGGGCCTCCGATTAATAGGTTAGTCCCAAAAATAATATAATAGTGGAAAATAAAGCCCAATATAGTCCAAAACAGTAGATAATATAGCATGGAGCAATCAAAAATTATAGATACGTTGGAGATGTATCAAGCATCCCCAAGCTTAATTCCTGCTCGTCCTCGGGTAGGTAAATGATAAAAAGAGAATTTTTGATGCGGAGTGCTACTTGGCATAATTTTAATGTAATACTTCTTAATTGTGGTATGAATATTCAGATCCGAAAGATTCATGACAAAAGTTCATATTGACATAAAAATGATAATACTTCAAGCATAATTACTAAGCAATTATGTCTTCTCAAAATAACATGGCCAAAGAAAGTTCATCCCTACAAAATCATATAGTTTAGTCATGTTTCATTTTCGTCACACAAGAATGCTCTCATCATGCACAACCCCGATGACAAGCCAAGTAATTGTTTCATACTTTAGTAATCTCGAACCTATAAACTTTCACGCAATATATGAGCGCGAGCCATGGACATAGCACTATGGGTGGAATAGAATATAATGAGGGGGCTATGTGGAGAAGACAAAAAAGGAGAAAGTCTCACATCAACGAGGCTAATCAATGGGCTATGGAGATGCCCAGCGATTGATGTTAATGCAAGGAGTAGGGATTGCCATGCAACAGATGCACTAGAGCTATAAATGTATGAAAGCTCAACAAAAGAAACTAGTGGGTGTGCATCCAACTTGCTTGCTCACGAAGATCTAGGGCACTTGAGGAGGCCCATTGTTGGAATATACAAGCCAAGTTCTATAATGAAAAATTCCCACTAGTATATGAAAGTGATAACATGAGAGACTCTCTACTATGAAGATCATGGTGCTACTTTGAAGCACAAATGTGGTAAAAGGATAGTAACATTGTCCCTTCTCTCTTTTTCTCTCATTTTTTGGGCCTTTTCTTTTTTATGGCCTTTCTCTTTTTTTGGGCCTTCTTTTTTAATGGCCTTTCTCTTTTCTTTTTTTATTCCTCACTTGGGACAATGCTCTAATAATGATGATCATCACACTTCTATTTATTTACAACTCGATACTAGAACAAAGATGACTCTATATGAATGCCTCCGGTGGTGTACCGGGATATGCAATAAACCAAGAGTGACATGTATGAAAGAATTATGAACGGTGGCTTTGCCACAAATACTATGTCAACTACATGATCATGCTAAACAATATGACAATGATGAATGTGTCATGATGAAGGAAATGATGGAAAGTTGCATGGCAATATATCTCGGAATGGCTATGGAAATGCCATAATAGGTAGGTATGGTGGCTGTTTTGAGGAAGATATAAGGAGGTTTATGTGTGAAAGAGCGTATCATATCACGGGGTTTGGATGCACCGGCGAAGTTTGCGCCAACTCTCAATGTGAGAAAGGGCAATGCACGGTACCGAAGAGGCTAGCAAGGATGGAAGGGTGAGAGTGCGTATAATCCATGGACTCAACATTAGTCATAAAGAACTCACATACTTATTGCAAAAATCTACAAGTCATCGAATACCTCAGCACTACGCGCATGCTCCTAGGGGGATAGATTGGTAGGAAAAGACCATCGCTCGTCCCCGACCGCCACTCATAAGGAGGACAATCAAATAACACCTCATGTTTCAAATTTGTTGCATAACGTTTACCATACATGCATGCTATGGGACTTGCAAACTTCAACACAAGTATTTCTCAATTTCACAACTACTCAACTAGCATGACTTTGATATTATTACCTCCATATCCCAAAACAATCATCAAGCATCAAACTTTTCTTAGTATTCAACACACTCATAAGAAAGTTTTATTATTAATCTTGCATACCAAGCATATTAGGATTTTAAGCAAATTACCATGCTATTAAGACTCCCAAAATAATCTAAGTGAAGCATGAGAGATCAATAGTTTCTATAAAACAAATCCACCACCGTGCTCTAAAAGATATAATTGAAGCACTAGAGCAAAACTATAAAGCTCAAAAGATATAAGTGAAGCACATAGAGTATTCTATCAAATTCCAAATCATGTATGGCTCTCTCAAAAGGTGTGTACAGCAAGGATGATTGTGGTACACTAACAAGCAAAGACTCAAATCATAAAAGACGCTCCAAGCAAAACACATATCATTTGGTGAATAAAAATATAGCTCCAAGTAAAGTTACCGATAGAAGTAGACGAAAGAGGGGATGCCTTCCGGGGCATCCCCAAGATTTGGCTTTTAGGTGTCCTTAGATTATATTGGGGGTGCCCTGGGCATCCCCAAGCTTAGGCTCTTGACACTCCTTGTTCCATAATCCATCAAATCTTTACCCAAAACTTGAAAACTTCACAACACAAAACTTAAAGTAGAAAATCTCGTGAGCTCCGTTAGCGAAAGAAAACAAAAGACTACTTCAAGGTACTGTAATGAACTCATTATTTATTTATATTGGTGTTTAACCTACTGTATTCCAACTTCTCTATGGATTATAAACTATTTTACTAGCCATAGATTCATCAAAATAAGCAAACAACACACGAAAAACAGAATCTGTCAAAAACAGAACAGTCTGTAGTAATCTGTAGCTAGCGCAAGATCTGTAACCCCAAAAATTCTAAAATAAATTTCTGGACGTGAGGAATCTATCTATTAATCATCTTCAAAAATAATTAACTAAATATCACTTTCCAAATAAAAATTACAGCAGTTCTCGTGAGCACTAAAGTTTCTGTTTTTTACAGCAAGTTCAACAAGACTTTCCCCAAGTCTTCCCAACGGTTCTACTTGGCACAAACACTAATTAAACACCAAAAACACAACAAAATAAGAGGCTAGATAAATTATTTATTACTAAACAGGATAAAAAGCAAGGAATAAAAATAAAATTGTGTTGCCTCCCAACAAGCGCTATCGTTTAACGCCCCTAGCTAGGCATAACAAGCAAGAATAGATGTAGGTATTGCCATCTTTGGTAGGCAATCCATAAGTGGCTCTCATGATATATTCATATGGTAATTTTATTTTCTTTCTAGGGAAGTGTTCCATGCCCTTTTTAATGGAAATTTAAATCTAATATTCCCTTCCTTCATATCAATAATTGCACCAACCGTTCTAAGGAAAGGTCTACCAAGAATAATAGGGCAAGAAGGATTGCAATCTATATCAAGAATGACAAAATCTACGGGCACATAATTCCTATTTGCAAAAATAAGAACATCATTAATTCTTCCCATAGGTTTCTTAATAGTGGAATCCGCAACATGCAAGTTTAGAGAGCAATCATCAAAATCACGGAAATCTAGCAAATCACACAAAGTTTTGGGAATAGTAGAGACACTAGCACCCAAATCAAACAAAGCATAAAACTCATAATCTTTAATTTTAATTTTAATAGTAGGTTCCCACTCATCATAAAGTTTTCTAGGGATAGAAACTTCCAACTCAAGTTTTTCTTCATAAGATTGCATCAAGGCATCATTGATATGTTCGGTAAAGGCTTTATTTTGACTATAAGCATGAGGAGATTTTAGCATGGATTGCAACAAGGAAATACAATCAAATAAAGAGAAATTTTCATAATTAAATTCCTTGAAATCCAATATAGTGGGTTTAGCATCGTCTAGGGTTTTATTTCTTTTAATCCCCCTTTTATCAATTTCATCATCAAGATCTAAATACTCCGAATTTTTAGAACACCTTCTAGGTAAAGATGGATCATATAAAGTCCCATTATTATCAAGGTTAATATTACAAAAAAAATATTTAATAGGGGACACATCAATAACTTTTAGATCTTCATCATTATTTTCATAGGAACTAGAAGAACACGCTTTAATAAAGGCATCTTTCATAGCACGCGTCCTAGCGGTTCTTTCCTTGCACTCATCAATGGAAATTCTCATGGCTTTGAGAGACTCATTGATATCATGCTTAGGAGGAATAGATCTAAGCTTTAAAGAATCAACATCAAGAGAAATTCTATCAACGTTCCTAGCCAAATCATCAATCTTAAGCAATTTTTCTTCAATCATAGCATTAAAATTCTTTTGTGAAGAAATAAATTCTTTAATATTAGATTCAAAATCAGAGGGCATATTATTATAATTTCCAAAAGAATTGTTGTAGGAATTACCATAATTATTAGAGGGATTACTAGGATAAGGACTAGGATTGAAATTTCCTCTATACGCGTTGTTACCAAAATTGTTCCTACCAACAAAATTCACATCCATAGAGTCATTATTATTCTCAATCAAAGTAGACAAGGGCATATCATTAGGATCAGAAGAAACACTCTTATTAGCAAATAATTTCATAAGTTCATCCATCTTTCCACTCAAAATATTAATTTCTTCTATCGCATGCACCTTTTTATTAGTGGATCTTTCAGTGTGCCATTGAGAATAATTAACCATAATATTATCTAGGAGTTTAGTAGCATCTCCTCAAGTGATTTCCATAAAAGTGCTTCCTGCGGCAGAATCTAAAAGATTTCTAGAAGCAAAATTCAATCCGGCATAAAATTTTTGTATAATCGTCCACAAATTCAAACCATGAGTAGGGCAATTACGTATCATTAATTTTATTCTCTCCCAAGCTTGTGCAACATGTTCATGATCAAGTTGCTTAAAATTCATAATATCGTTTCTAAGAGAGATGATCTTAGCAGGAGGAAAATACTTAGAGATAAAAGCATCTTTGCACTTGTTCCATGAATCAATACTATTTTTAGGCAAAGATGAAAACCAAGCTTTAGCACGATCTCTAAGCGAAAAAGGAAATAGCTTCAATTTAGCAATATCATTATCCACATCTTTCTTCTTTTGCATGTCACACAAATCAACAAAGCTATTTAGATGGGTAGCGGCATCTTCACTAGGAAGGCCGGAGAAGGGATCTTTCATGACAAGATTCAGCAAAGCAGCATTAATTTCACAAGATTCAGCATTGGTAAGAGGAGCAATCGGAGTGGTAAGGAAATCATTATTGTTGGTATTGGTGAAGTCACACAATTTAGTATTATCTTGAGCCATCGCGACAAACAAGCAATCCAACACACGAGCAAACAAAAAGCAAATGGGAAAAAAGAGGCAAATAGAGAGGGAGGATAGAGAGGGAGAGGGCGAATAAAACGGCAAGGGTGAAGTGGGGGAGAGGAAAACGAGAGGAAAATGGCAAATAATGTAATGCGGGACATAGGGATTGTGATGGGTACTTGGTACGTTGACTTTTGCGCAGACTCCCCGGCAACGGCGCCAGAAATTCTTCTTGCTACCTCTTGAGCACTGCGTTGGATTTCCCTGAAGAGGAGAGGATGATGCAGCAAAGTAGCGTAAGTATTTCCCTCAGTTTTTGAGAACCAAGGTATCAATCCAGTAGGAGGCTACGCGCGAGTCACTCGTACCTACACAAAAACAATAGCTCAATGCAACCAACGCGCTTAGGGGTTGTCAATCCCTTCACGGTCACTTACGAAAGTGAGATCTGATAGAGATGATAAATAATATTTTTGGTATTTTTGGTATAGAGATGCAAAGTAAAAAGTAAAAGCAAAGCAATAATAAATTGATGGAGATTGATATGATGAGAAAGAGACCTGGGGGGCATAGGTTTCACTAGTGGCTTCTCTCAAGAGCATGAGTATTCTATGGTGGGTGAACAAATTACTGTTGAGCAATTGACAGAATTGAGCATAGTTATGAGAATATCTAGGTATGATCATGTATATAGGCATCACGTCCGAGACAAGTAGACCGACTCCTTCCTGCATCTACTACTATTACTCCACTCATCGACCGCTATCCAGCATGCATCTAGAGTATTAAGTTAAAAACAGAGTAACGCCTTAAGCAAGATGACATGATGTAGAGGGATAGTTTCATGCAATATGATAAAAAAAACCCATCTTGTTATCCTTGATGGCAACAATACAATACATGCCTTGCTGCCCCTTCTGTCACTGGGAAAGGACACCGCAAGTTCGAACCCAAAGCTAAGCACTTCTCCCATGGCAAGAACAACCAATCTAGTAGGCCAAACCAAACTGATAATTCGAAGAGACTTGCAAAGATAACCAATCATACATAAAAGAATTCAGATAAGATTCAAATATTATTCATAGATAGACTTGATCATAAACCCACAATTCATCGGTCTCAACAAACACACCGCAAAAAGAAGATTACATCGAATAGATCTCCACAAGAGAGGGGGAGAACATTGTATAGAGATCCAAAAATAGAGAAGAAGCCATCTAGCTACTAACTATGGACCCGTAGGTCTGAAGTAAACTACTCACACTTCATTGGAGGGGCTTGGATGATGATGTAGAAGCCCTTCGTGATCGATGCCCCTTCCGGCGGAGCTCCGGAATAGGCCCCAAGATGGGATCTCGTGGATACAGAAAGTTGCGGCGGTGGATTTAGGTTTTTGGCTCTGTCCCCGATCGTTTGGGGGTACGTAGGTATATATAGGAGGAAGGAGTAAGTCGGTGGAGCTTCGAGGGGGCCACGAGGCAGGGGGCGCGCCCTCCACCCTCGTGACCGCCTCGTGGCTTTCTTGACAGAGGGTCCAAGTCTCCTAGATCTTATCTGATGAGAAAATCACGTTTCCGAAGGTTTCATTCCGTTTGGACTCCGTTTGATATTATGTTTCTCCGAAACACTGAAATAGGCAAAAAAAACAACAATTCTGGGCTGGGCCTCCGGTTAATAGGTTAGTCCCAAAAATAATATAAAAGTGGAAAATAAAGCCCAATATAGTCCAAAACAGTAGATAATATAGCATGGAGCAATAAAAATTTATAGATATGTTGGAGACGTATCAGGCTGCAACCACCACCGCGTGCTGGTCAGCCGCCCCCGCCTCCTCAGCAGCCGGCGGCCCATCCAGCAGTCGACGCCGTTCAAGATCAATTTCGTGAAGAACATGGAGCATATGTTGTTTTCACCAGTGTGGCCGATGACAGGCGCAGCCGACGTCGACAGTCTCGTGAGGTGAATGTTGTAGCCATTGAAGCCCCGGAGTTCATGCACTGGTCAGAAAGGCCGATCAGTTGGAGCCGGGCTGATCACCCGGAAGTGATGCCTTCTCCGGGTTCTTATGCTTTGGTGTTGGAGGCCACCTTTGCCATGGAGAGGTGAGCTGCTCGTTTGTCCCGAATCTTGATAGATGGGGGCAGCATCAACATCCTGTACCGTGATACCATGGAGAAGTTGAAGATCAAACCCAAGCATCTCCTTCCCAGTCGGATTGTCTTCCACGTCATAGTTCTTGGCCTTTCTCACTCACCAATCGGCAAGATCTAGATAGATGTCCTCTTCGAGGATAAAGATCATTTCCGCCGAGAGCCCATCTGGTTTGAGATGGTCGACTTGGAAAGCCCGTATCACGCACTACTTGGCCGACCTGCTTTAGCCAAGTTCATGGTGGTACCACATTAGGCCTACCTCAAGATGAAGATGCCAAGCGCCAACGGAGTCATCACCATCTCCGGAGATTATCAGAAGTCGTCCGACTATGCAGCCGCCAGCAGCCGGTTGGCCGAGTCCCTTGTGATCGCTGCTGAAAAGCGGCTCCTTGACCAGGTTGTGGCCATGGCCGGCAAGCAGCCGGACATCCCCCATGATCCCAATAAGTCAGAAGCCGAAGGATCCTTCAAACCGGCCAAGGAGACAAAGAAGATACCGTTGGACCCAGAGCACCTGGAGAGGTACGCTGTCATAGGTGCAAACCTTGATAGCAAATAGGAAAGCTAGCTCGTCGATTTCCTCCGTGAGAATCGGGACATCTTTGCATGGTCTCCCAAAGACATGTCGGGTGTCCCGACGGATTTCGCCGAGAACAAGCTACATGTCAAAGAAGGTGCCAGGCCAGTCAAGCAACCCCTCCGCCGACTGTCGGAGGAGAAGAGAAGAATCGTTGGAGAAGAGATCACCCATCTGTTGGCAGCCGGCTTCATTATGGAAGTTTTCTTCCTAGAATGGCTCGCCAACCCGGTCCTAGAATTGAAGAAGAACAACAAGTGGCGCATGTGCATTGATTACACCAGCCTCAACAAGGCCTGCCCGAAGGATCCGTTTGCGCTGCCACGGATAGACCAAGTGATAGACTCCACAGCCGGATGCGAGCTATTGAGTTTTTTGGATGCCTACTCAGGGTACCACCAGATCAATCTGAACCCGGCGGACCGTCTGAAGACCGCATTCATCACACCATTTGGAGCTTTCTACTACATGACCATGACATACGGCCTGAGGAATGCCGGTGCCACCTTTCCGCGTTGCATGCAGAAGTACCTCCTCAAGCAACTCGGCAGAAATGCCCACGTCTACGTAGACGATATCGTGGTGAAGACAGAGAGGCAGAACACACTCCTCGAAGACTTCAAGAAAACCTTTGAAAATCTGCGTCGATTTCAAATCAAGCTCAACCCGGAAAAGTGCGTGTTCGGAGTACCAGACGGCCAGCTCCTTGGCTTCCTGGTCACGGAACGCGGCATTGAGTGCAACCCTGTGAAGATAAAAGCCATCGAGAGGATGGAGAAGCCCACCCGATTGCGAGACGTCCAGAAATTCACCGGCCGCTTAGCATCCATCAGCCGGTTCATCAGTCGGCTGGGCGAGAAGGCTCTTCCCCTATACCAGCTCATGAAGAAAACCACTCATTTTGAGTGGAATGACCAGGCGAATGACGCTTTCCTCCAGCTGAAAAAGATGTTGACCACGCCGCCTGTCCTGGCGGCTCTGACTGCTAAAGAGCCCATGTACCTTTACATCGCCGCCACCAGCCGGGTGGTCAGCACAATCATAGTTGTGGAGTGCAAGGAAGACGGCAAGGCGTTACCAGTCCAGAGGCCGGTGTATTACCTGAGTGAAGTATTGTCCGCCTCCAAGCAAAACTACCCCCACTATCAGAAGATGTGCTATGGCGCATTTCGCCGCCAAGAAGCTGAAGCCATACTTTCAAGAGCACCCAATCACTGTTGTCTACACTGCTCCCCTTGCTGAGATCATTGGCAACAGAGATGCTTTCGGCCGACTGGCTAAATGGGCAATCGAGTTGGCCCCCTACACTATCTACTACCAGCCCTGCACCGCCATCAAGTCCCAAGCACTGGCCGACTTCCTCATCGACTGGGCCAAGACATGGTACCTGCCGCCAGCTCCAGACTCCACCCATTGGCGGATGCATTTTGATGGTTCAAAGATGCGCACTGGTTTGGGAGCCGGCATCATCCTCACCTCTCCCAAAGGCGACAAACTCAAGTACACATTGCAAATCCACTTTGCCACCTCCAACAATGTGGCCGAGTATGAAGCACTAATACACGGCCTCCGGTTGGCCAAGGAAATCGGCATCCGCCGGATCCTGTGCTACGGCGACTCCGACTTAGTGGTGCAGTAGTCTTCTAGCGACTGGGACGCCAAGGATGCAAACATGGAAAGCTACCGTTTTTTCATCCAGCAGCTTAGCAGATACTTCGAGGGGTGTGAGTTCCTTCACGTGCCAAGAGCTGACAATAACAAGCAGATGCCTTGGCACAAATCGGCTCCACCCCGCAAGCAATACCAGCCGGTGTCTCCCTTCAGCGCTTGCTCAAGCCATCAATCAAGCCTTCTCCTGAATCTAAATCCATCTTTGTGTCGGCCCCTCCCGAAGCAGTCGGATCCGGCTCAGGGCTGCAACAGTCGGCCCGGGGACTTCACCAAGCGGCTCAGGGACTGCAGCAGTCGCACCCGGCCCGGGAACTTCAGAACCTGGCCTAGGGGCTGCGACAGTCGGCCCAGGGACTTCATTAACACAGCAAGCGGCGGTCGTCTCCACCCCGCCACCTCCCAACCCAACCGCCCTCGTGCAAGTTGCAGTTCTGTCAGTCGAAGAAATAGCAGCACCTTGATGGATGCAACCCATCCTCAACTTTCTGGTGAACAAAGAGCTACCGACTGATAAGATCTCAGCTCGACAAGTGCAACGTCGAGCAGCAGCATACACCATTGTCAATAGAGAACTTGTGAGGTGCAGTGTAACTGGTGTGTACCGGTGCTGCATGGAGCCGGAGAAAGGACAAGCAATCCTCAAAGACATCCACCAAGGCGAGTGCGGCCACCGCGCGGCTTCTAGGTCACTTGTGGCCAAAGCTTTCCGCCACTGTTTCTTCTGGCCGACTGCTTTGGAGGATGCCAAGGATCTAGTCAAGCATTGCAAAGGGTGCCAGAAGTTCAGCTCGAAGCAACATCTACTGGCTTCTGCACTCAAGACCATCCCCTTAACATGGCCCTTTGCCGCCTGGGGCTTGGATATGGTGGTACCATTCAAGACAGCACGCGGCGGCATGACCCATCTGCTTATCACCGTGGACAAATTCACTAAGTGGATAGAAGTAAAGCCAATCAAGAAGTTGAATGGTCCGACTGTCATGACCTTTATTGTAGATATCACCACTCGGTATGGAGTACCACACAGCATCATCATGGATAACGGCACAAATTTTCCCAAAGGAGCCTTGGCCCATTAGTTGTTGTCCATCAAGAAGTTGAACGGTATGGATGTCCGTTCGGCGACGCAGGGCATCCGAATGGACCTAGCGTCTGTTGTCCATCCGCAGTCAAACGGCCAAGTTGAGCGAGCAAATGGCCTCATCCTTTCCGGTGTCAAACCCCGACTGGTCGAGCCCCTGGAATGGTCAGGCGGCTGCCTGATTGATGAGCTGCCAGCCGTCCTCTGGAGCCTCCACACCAATCCGAACAAGTCAACCGGCTTCACTCCATTCTTCCTCGACTACGGTGCCGAGGCCATCATCCTGACGGACATTGAGTTCGACTCACCTCGCGTCACCATGTACACCGAGGCGAAAGCAAAAGAAGTGCGTCAAGACAATGTTGATCTATTGGAAGAGGGTCGGCTGTTAGCACTCAGCCGGTCCGCCATATACCAGCAGAGTCTACGCCGCTAATACAACCGGAAGGTCAAGCCAAGATCTTTCCAGGAGGGTGACCTTGTGCTCTGACTGATCCAATGAACAGCCGGCCAGCATAAGCTCTCGGCACCTTGGGAAGGCCCATTCGTCGTTAGCAAAGTTTTGGGCAACGACTCCTACTAATTGATCGATGCTGAGTTGTACTATCCGGGGGCTCGCCGCCTTGTACTATGTGGTGCTTCCTGTAGTCGGACAAGTAGTGTGTTGGCACCCAAGCCCTCTCCTGCCAGAAGCTGCAGCTCGCAGAGTGACTGTCCGGTGGGCAAGAGTTACAGGCAGGAAAGGGTGTCCACATGAACAATGGCTAAGCACCCCAAGCACCCACATAGTTCAGGCCGGCTTCCCGCCTCAACGGTCGGCTGCTGAAACAGCCGGTCGGCCGGTTTCTACTTAACTTGGTAACGCTCTAAGTCGGCTAAGTACTTGCCCTCCCAAAAGCAGCTAAGTACTTGACCAGCCAACAGTCCACAGAGCAGCTGTTGCCCGGCAAGCCGGCAGCCAAGGGAAGGCGGCAAAGGAAAAAGGCCAAGGGGTAGAAAACAAGACAAGTCAGAACTCGGCAAAGCATAACTTCAGAGAAAGCATATTTACATAACAAAAGGCCCTTGGCCAGCATTCAACGAAGTTTGAAATACACCCCGCGGGTGGAATTGTGCAAATTTAACAAAGTTTGTCGAGACTGATAAAACAGGGAAAATAAAGATAAGTTGGCGGCCTAGGGAGCTGCAGAGGGGTCCGGCTGGTTGGCATAGTCAGTGGGGCCGGTTGGTGGAGCGGACGGCTGGTCGGTCTCCGCTTGGTCGCCTCCAGCCGTAGTCGGCGCGCTTGAGCATGGCTCATTGTTCGAGGCACAATCAGGTTGGGGCTGGCCGTCCGCTTCGACCTTCGGCGCATCTTCTTCGCCTTCCTCTCCCTCCTCGTCTCCTCCCTCATCTTCCCCCTCGTCGCTGGAGTCGATCACCTCGGTCGAGTCTTCGTCGTCCTCCGGGTTCAGCCCGAACCACTCCGGTGGCGCCTCGACTCCATCCTCGGCCAGCTCAGGAACGAAGATGCTGGTGTTGGTGTAGTCGGCGATCGCCACTGCCCGTCTAACGAGGTCGCGCTCCACCGCCACCAGCTCCTCTTGGGCCTCCTGCTGAAACGTGGCCAACTAGGCTAGGATTAGCCCAAGATACCATGCCTTGACGAACTCCAAGGCCCGGCGCGCTCCAGCCCTGGCCGAAGAGCCCTTCCAAGCCTCGAGTCGGCTGGCCGCCACCTCCAACCAGTCAGCAGTCCGATTGGGAGTGCGCGGAGCCGGCATGTCTGGCCAAAGGGCGGAGATCGCCTGAGCCCCGACACGCTGAAGGCGGCGCGGCATCCAATGAGCCGGCCGAAGGCGGCTTGGATGCTGAGAAGCTGCTCGCTAAGGGTCCGGGGGGCATCGGCGGCGATCCGCATGCCTTCCGCCCTCCGTTCCTCATGATAAGCCTCGATGGCCTCATTGGCAGCGTCAGAATGGCCAGGAAAGATGTCTGTACAGACAGAAAGCAAAGAAGTCAGAAGCTGGTGGCCGGCTCGGTCAGCGGCCGGCAGCCGGCAGCCGAAAGAAAAATGGAAAAGAAGAAAACTTACCATCAACCATGTCTTCAATCCTGCCGAAGCTGGATTTCAGCAGCGCCTCCTTGTCGGTCCAGGTGGAGCGTTCGGTCTCGAACTCGGTGAGGAGATTGGACTCCTTCACCTCCACCTCCTTCCGGGCCGTCTAAAGAAGCTCCGCCTGGTCCGCCAGTTGCGTGGCCAGTCGGTCACGCTCCTGGGCTAGCTCGTTGCACTCTGCCTCCTTGTCACGCAACACGGTGTTGGCCTCACCCAGTTGCCGCTGCAGGACGGCACTGGCCTCTGCAAGAGTGGAGAAAGAAAAAGATGTCAATAGCCAACAAGAAAAAGAAGTATAGTTGTCGGGGAGATCCGGCCCGATTTCTTAGCAGTCGGCCCGAATCTCGGGGACTATAGCCTGCAGGCACGCTATCGCGCCCTGGCAGAGAAGGAAAACAGGGACTTACTCCGGCTTTCCGACAAGTCGGTGGTCCGTCGGTCCAGCTCCCGGACGTTGGAGTTGAAGGTGGCCGTGCGAAGATTATGATAGTCCTACAACGAAGATAGAAGAAAAGTCAGCACTCAGAGCCCGCCAAGTAAAGTTCCGGGCTGCCTGCTCAGCAGCCGACCCGAAACTTGGGGACTACACCCAGTGGGTGCGCTCGCGCGCCCCCACAAAGAAGTACAAAAATCAAAGACGAAGAAATAAAGAGCATACCCGAATGGTTGCTCGCGAATCCATTAACGCCCTGTTGCACTGCTGAAGAGCGGTGGCCTCGGCTCGGAGCTTGGCCTGGACGTCCAAGATCGCCTGGTTCAAAACGCCTGATCCGCCTCCGCGCACCTAGTCGGCAGGAGCAGCACTGGTTGCTTCGGCCTCCGGGGCTGACGAGCTCGCGGCGCCGGCTTCCAGCAGTCGTGGCGCCGAGGTCGCCTTCACGCCCCGATGGCGCAATGGTGTGCGGACCCCAGGAGTCGGGCCCGTCACCATCTCGTTTCCAGTCGGCGGCACCAGCGGGGCCGCCGGCTGCTTGTCCCGCGACCTGTTAGCCGACGGTGGCGAAGGCACGGCTACCTCCGGAACAGCGACGTCACCAGCTCCCCTCTCCATGACGGGTTGTTCGCTGCCGGCTCCCCCAGTCGGTGTCGTGAACTCTGGAGGCGGCGGTGCGGAGTTCAGGGGGATGGCAAACAACGACGCTTGGCGGTATGCGGCTTCCTTGGCTCGCTTCTTCTCCGTAGCGTCAGTCTCTGCCTCTGCCGGTTTCTTCATAGCGGCGGCCTCCGCCTTCTCCCTACGAGCGGCTTCCCACTCCTCGCGCGCCTCCCATGCGTTTCGTTCCTGCGCCTCCCGGAGGTCGGCTGCAGGATCGATTCGCCGGGTGGAGGCAGAAGTCTCCGCCGACCCAATGACTGAGGCGGCGGACGACTTCTCAAGAGAGAGCGGAGCCCTAAGACAAGAAAGTAAAGCAGAAAAGCTCAGATAGAATCAACCAATGAGGAAAAAGCACAAGGAAAGGACCCTTACCCCGACACCATGGGAGGCGCTTTCGGAAGCCTCTGAAATTTGGTCGCCTTCGCGGCGGCCTTCCTCCGCTTGGTCGCTGCGGTCGGGTTCTTGGGCTTCTTCGGCGTGCTGCCAAACAAGGCGGCGCCTTGTTTGCGCTTGCGTGTGCTGCCTTGAGCGGCCGGCTCGGCGGAAGGGCCTGCGTCCGCCCTCCCAGCGCCTCGCGCATGGCGCGGCTTGTGTTCATCCTCGTCGTCATCAGGCCAGGTCTCTATGCCTTCCACGTCTTTGGAGGCACCCGCTCCGTCGCCGCCGCCTATGGCGTCGTCCTCCAAGGCAGCCGCCCCCAAGTCGGGGTCGTCCACATCACTCACTGCCCGGTCCGGCAGGTAGTCTCCACCCGACCCTACGACGGTGGCTGTCGCTGGAGACATGAAGATCTGCGTTCGAAGGACCGATTGGTCAAGACGGCAAGACCAAGACCAAGCCAAATACCAAAAAGGAAAGAGTTGAAGAACTTACGGCAGACGACGGGTTGGCCCGGGAGTATGGCTGCACGCCGAACCGCCAAGATCCCTCTGACAGCTTGAGGTTAGAGATCTCCTTCACCATACGGGCGACCTCAACAGCCGGCATGTCCTTCGTGCACATCCAGCTTGGGTCCCGATTCCCGCTCATCCGACAGATCAGATGAGGTCGGCCTTGGAGCAGGAGAACCCGGCGCTCAACCAAGGCGACAAGCAGGTCGGACGCTTTGAGGCCGGCCGAGTCCGTCAGGACCTGGAGCTGGTTGATGGTGGCATTGGCGTCGACCGACAGGGGCTTCGGCTTGTAGCCCCAGTTGGCCTGAGGTTCAGCAAGAGGGCCGGCTTCGTAGGGCGGCAGGTTGATGAAGTCCATGGCAGGGTCGACGTTCTCCATGTAAGAATAAGACTTCTGCCACAGTTTGACCGACTGTGACAGCTTGATGGAGGGGAAGGCGTTCTTCGCCGATGGACCGCGCACCGCGACGAAGGCGCCGCACTGGGCAGCCTTCTACCTGGCGGAGGTGCCCAGCTTGGTGTAGAAGAACGCTCCCACAACTCGATGGTGGCGAGGATGCCAAGATAGCCCTCGTACATTGTGACGAAGGCGGACAGCAGCGTCATGGTGTTGGTCGTCAGGTGATGCGGCTGAAGGTGGTAGAAGTCGAGGAAGGAGCGGAAGAATCCGCTTGCCGGCAGGCCGAAGCCGCGGAGGAAGTGCGAGCGGAAGATGACCCGCTCGCCTCACTGCGGTGCCGGCGAAATCTACTCCTCCGGCGGAACGCGCACCTTGACGTATGCCGTGCCGGGTAGCCGCCGTGTGGCGCGAAGGAAGGCGAGGTGGTCGGCGATAACGACTAAGCCATCCCAGTCCCCTCCCTTCTCGCGCGTCAAGGAGACTGGACTCGGCGGAGAAATGGCACGGCAGTGGAGGCAAGACCCGCGGCGAGGCAAGAAGCCTGGAGCAGAGGAGGCTGCCGGCGACGAGCTGCGACGGTGCTTCGGCGGAGCGCATGAGTGCGGCGGCAACGGAGAGGAGGAGGATGAAAATGGCAAAGGGGAAGAGGGCGCGCGTGCTCCGCCGCTCCCCCTCTTTCCCCCTACTTATAGCCCCTGGGCTGCGAAGCCGAGGGGGCGGGGCGTCGGATCGTGGGATTAACTGCGCCAACGACCCCACGTTCCCACGAGTATTGCGCGAGTTGCTGCACGCAGTAACTCCATGCGGAATCGCAATGGTCCGCCTTGGCCGCAGCGGATCCGCCCGCGCACCGAGGCCCGGTCGTGGCGGGCCCAGCCTGCTGTCGCATCCCATCACACGCATGGGCTGGCAGGCTGGCCCGGCTAACAGGCACCGCGTGGCGCGCTCGCTGCAGGCGGCGGGCTAGAGGCTTACAGGTCACACCACCTATCTTCCCCGCCCCGACATTTCAAGATCATCAGACGCGTCCGCCTGGTCATGGCCGGCTTCCAGCGGGCGACGTACCAGAAGGTGGATGAAGCATTCGGCAAAAGCATTCGGAGAAGGAAACTGCCGAGCCACCTTGGCTTGTCAAAACCGCGCTGCCTCACCAGCTTCGGGGACTATTGTCGGAGTAACGGACCACGGGTAGCCTCACCCGAGTTCCTGAGCATTTCAAGACATTTGGCCCGGCTGCGCCCAACGAGCGTTAAGGATGAAGTGCCGCCTTCCGGCGGCCGGCTGGCTCAAAGCAGCCGGCTGCCAGAGGATGGCCAAAGTACCAGAAGACGGCCCCAAGATGAGCTGCCTCCTAGCAGGCGGCCACCAGAAAGGCCGGCACCTGGCAGGCGACCCGCGGCGCCCTCAAAGTCTGTGCCCCATAAAGAAGACAAGACAGGGTAAGGCTGCGGCGTGGCCATCACCCCCATATCCAGGGCGGGGCGTGGCCACAATGTCCCGTACCGGCCGAGATCTCCAGACGATGCGGCACTGTTGCCATCCCGCCCTTGACGTCGCCACTGTCAGGCAGAACCCTGTTCCCACAACGGCCTATCGATACGGCCTGCAGGCGGCGGGGCCCACCAGGCAGTGAGAGCCCAGAAGGCGGCAGCGCCTGGACAGTCGGGCCCGAGGAGGGCCGGCCTCTAGCAGCCGGCCCACATTTTCCTCGGGGTCCACGCGCCATCAACCAGAGGAGACACGGTGTGGATATAGTGATCCCCCACCAGACGGCGGGACTGTACCCACCCCCCCCGACCAAGTATGCATCATTAGCATCATGGCTACGATAACAAGCAGCCAGCCAGACCCGCAAGCGGCGGAGGCGGCATGTCGACTCCGTACCAGACCAGCTGGCAGGGCCCACTAGGCGGCGGGCCCCAGCGGTCGGCGGAGGAGCCGGTGATAGAAAACACTAACAATCGGGTCCTACACCCGGCAAGATTACCATTGTACCCCTAGGGGTAGGCCTATATAAACCCCTAGGGCACCCATGCAAAGGGTTCCCACACTATTAAATCTAGACACACACATAGAGAGAGGAGAACGCTAGCCCTGCCTTCTTCCACCTCTCGCATACAGCTCGAGGAGCACCATTGTACTTCCTAGTGCCTTAGTGATCGTGCGGAGACCCCACAGAGCACGACTAGGGGTGTTATCTCCTAGGAGAGCCTCGAACCTGGGTAAGATTCACAGGCGTGCATGTATTCGCCTCATTCCGTTTCCTGGCACCGGTGACGTCTTACTAGCCCCCATCATGATTAGCCATCCTTTGGCATATGTCGCACCAAAGCCCCAACATGCAGCAAGGTATTTTTGGGTTTATTGGTTTATAGATCTGAAAATATATGATGGAAAATAGACCCGGGGGCCATAGGTTTCACTAGAGGCTTCTCTATTGAAGGCAAATAATACGGTGGATGAACAAATTACTGTCGAGCAATTGATAGAAAAGTGCAAAGTTATTATGAAGTCCAAGGCAATGATTATGCATATAGGCATCACGTCCGTGTCAAGTAGACCGAAATGATTCTGCATCTACTACTATTACTCCACACATCGACCGCTATCCAACATGCATCTAGAGTATTAATTTCACAAAGAATGGAGTAACACCTTAAGTAAGATGACATGATGTAGAGGGATAAACTCAAGCAATATGATAAAAAACCATCTTTTTATCCTTGATGGCAACAATATAATACGTGCCTGGCTACCCCTACTATGCCACTGGGTGAGGACACCGCAAGATTGAACCCAAAACTAAGCACCTCTCCCATTGCAAGAAATACCAATCTAGTTGACCAAACCAAGCCGATAATTCGAAGAGAAATACAAAGATATCAAAGCATGCATATAAGAATTCAGAGAAGATTCAAATAATATTCATAGATAATCTGATCATAAATCCACAATTCATCGGATCTCGGCAAACACACCGCAAAAGAATATTACATCGGATAGAACTCCAAGAACATCCAGGAGAACATGGTATTGAAGATCATAGAGAGAGAAGAAGCCATCTAGCTACTATCTATGGACCCATAGGTCTGAGGTAAACTACTCACGCTACATCAGAAGGGCAATAGGGTTCATGTAGATGCCCTCCGTGACCGAATGCCCCTCCGGAAGATCGCCGGAAAAGGCCCCAAGATGGGATCTCATAGGAACAGAAGGTTACGACGGTGGAAAAGTATTTTCGTGGATGCCTCTGCTAGTTTGGGAATATTTGGGAATTTATAGGCCAGATATTAGGGTTAGGAGAGCTTTGAGGGACCCAAAAGGCAGCCCCCCCGGGAGCGCCCTGCACCCTCGCCGTCGCCTCGGGACTCTTCTGCCTTGGTCTCCAAGTCCTACGTGTGTCCTCTGGTCCAAGAAAAATCATCGTGAAGTTTTATTCTGTTTGGAATCCGTTTGATATTCCTTTTCTGTAAAACTCAAAAACAAAGAAAAAACAAAAACTGGCACTGGGCTCTGGGTTAATAAGTTAGTCCCAAAAATAATATAAAATAGCCTATTAATGCATATAAAACATCCAAAACAGATAATATAATAACATGGAACAATACAAAATTATAAATACGTTGGAGACGTATCACTGAAACACAAGGGGCCAATAAGGCCCATGCAACTACCCCCACTTGGAACAAGCCAAGTGGACAGCCCATGGAGCCTTCTACAATATTCTAGAAACTTCTCGGACCTTCTGATGGCCTTTTGGGTCCTCTTGGACTTTCTCAGTTTTCTATAAGTCTTCTGTTTTCTCTCTAAAACATGTTTAATCTTCTTGAAATATTTCCGGTAGATTTCTCTCATGCTCCTAGCACTTCTAGTACTCAACAAATTGATGAACCCTGTGGGTTTGGTAATGTGCAGACATGACCCAGAACACCTTCCATCAAAAATTGGCAGCAAGATCTAGGCACACATATTGACTCCTACACATACAAAAAATTATTGAGCGAAAGTTTTGTTCACGTACACAATCCTCTTTGCTTTGCGATACATAACAAAACCCGAGGACAGACTTATGGTATCCATGCGAAGCAATAACTTGATTACAATACCAAGTTATCCTTGTTACTGGTTTTGCTCCTTTTCTCATTTCCATATTCCGTTATCCCTGTGATCATATCACTCTTTGTCTTGCCAGACGGATAATGGATACCGATATACCGATAGGGTTCGGAGAATATCTCTCCATCATTGAAGGAGCAAATTTCAATCTTGAGCAATCAAGTCGCTTGACATACTTTTCCAATGTACCGCGAAAGTTGTCGTTATAATGAACCTATTATGGGAAACGTTTGATGAACCCCAAAGTACACTATCCGGCATGAAGGTACTCGATACTCCCATGGTATAAGGAACTGAGTGCATATAAACACTTGTATGATTATACTAATAGCAATGTTAGCATGTGTTCTCATAGTGTACCATTTGGTTGGTCTATCCAGCACTATTGTTCCACCAACAATGTGCTCCCATTGTTGTCGGTATCCTTGTTACTTTAACAATGCCCAATGATCATAAAAACAGGATCATCATGCAACACATGAGCTAGTCTTAGAGGCGAGACTAGGAAACTTCTTGGTGTTTATGTTTACACACTTTCAAGGATCATCACAGTTATAACATCGAAATATTAAATTAGTTATGAATATTATTGGCTCTAGGGCAAATTTCCTTCACTTTTCTCCACATTCAAAGCACAAACCCTTTGTCTTACTCATGGATTTCAGTGGTTCCAATTTTTTCTCAAGTTTGTTCTTATCATCAGTCATTGGTTTATCCTCCAGAGCATCCCCCACATTTCTATTTGCCTGCACCAGTGTATTGAAGTCATATCTCGAGGAGACTTTGTATTTAGACCTGAATCTACCACTTGAATTGTCGTGTGCTTCCTCAAGGAGATTCTTCTGCATTTGAGCAAGTGATTGATACGTCTCCGTCATATCTACTTTTCCTAACGCTTTTCCTCTTGTTTTGGACTCTAATTTGCATGATTTGAATGAAACTAACCCAGACTGATGCTGTTTTCAGTAGGACTACCATGGTGTTGTTTTTTGCAGAAATAAAAGTTCTCGGATTGGAACGAAACTTTGCGAGGATTTTTTCTTCAATAAAAGATAATTTCTGGAGCCAAGAACCACTGGAGGTGGGTGGGCACAACCCACCAGGCCCCCCCTCCAAGCACGCCCAGGTGGGTTGTCACCACTTATACGTCTCCAACGTATCTATAACTTTTTATTGTTCCATGCTATTATATTATCAATCTTGGATGTTTTATAATCATTTTATAGTCATTTTATATCATTTTTTGGTACTAACCGATTGACATAGTGCCAAGTGCCAGTTGTTGTTTTTTACATCGCAGAAAATCAATATCAGACGGAGTCCAAATGCCACAAAACTTTATGGGGAATTTTTATGGGCCAAAAGGAACACAACGGGCCCTAGCTGTTCCTGGGGGGTCCCCCAAGGGAGGCACAACCCACTAGGGTGTGCTAGGAGGCCCAAGCGCGCCCTGGTGGGTTGTGCCCACCTCGGGTGCCCCCCAGACCGCCTCTTTGCTCTATAAATACCCTAATGTTTCTAGAACCCTAGGGGAGTCGACAAAATATTCATCTAGCCGCCGTAGAGTCCAGAACCACCAGATCCAATCTAGACACCATCTCGGATGGGGTTCACCACCTCCATTGGTGCCTCTCCGATGATGCGTGAGTAGTCCTTTGTAGACCTTCGGGTCCAAAGTTACTAGCTAGATGGCTTCATATCTCTCTCTTGATTCTCAATACAATGGTCTCTTGGAGATCCATATGATGTAACTCTTTTTGAGGTGTGTTTGTTGGGATCGATGAACTTTGAGTTTATGATCAGATCTATATTTTTATATCCATGAAAGTATTTGAGTTTCTTTGATCTATTTTATGCATGATCTCTTATAGCCTTGTATTTCTTCTCCAATATTTGGGTTTTGTTTGACCAACTTGATCTATTTATCTTGCAATGGGAAGAGGTGCTTTGTAGTGGGTTCAATCTTACGGTGCTTGATCCTAGTGACAGAAAGGGAACCGACACGTATGTATCATTGCTACTAAGGATAAAATGATGGGGTCTATCTCTACATAGATAGATCTTGTCTACATCATGTCATCGTTCTTATTGCGTTACTCCATTTCTCCATGAACTTAATACACTAGATGCATGTTGGATAGCGGTCGATGTGTGGAGTAATAGTAGTAGATGCAGGCAGGAGTCGGTCTACTAATCTTCAACGTGATGCCTATGTAATGATCATTGCCTGGACATCGTCATGAGTATTTGAAGTTCTATGAATTTCCCAACATTAATTTGTTCTCCCACCGCTTTGCTATTTTTCTCGAGAGAAGCCACTAGTGAAACCTACGGCCCCCGGGTCTCTTTCTCATATTATTTGCCTTTGTGATCTATTTTTTCTTGCTTTTATTTTCAGATCTACTAAACCAAAAACAAAAAATATCTTGCTGCAATTTATTCTTATTTATGTATTTGGCGTTCGATCTATCAATCTACTACAAATTTACCTCACGTCTGTTTGCCTATCTTGAGGTGACATACCCCGGACTGGATTGACAACCCCTTTAACACGTCGGGTTGCGAGGATTTGTTATCTGTGTGCAGGTGCTATTTACGTTGTGTTGCTTGGTTCTCCTACTGGTTCGATAACCTTGGTTTCATATCCGAGGGAAATACCTACTGCCGTTGTGCTGCATCATCCCTTCCTCTTTGGGGAAATACTGACATAGCTTCAAGCGACATCACCCACCTGCTGGCCTCGCAGACCCTGAACCGACGCTATAAAATCACATATTTCCAGAAAAAAAATCAGGGAGGAAGAATTATTGCGTTTCACGAGACGGAGCCGCCGTCACCTCCTGTTCTTCATCAGGAGGCCAGATCTGGAGTCCGTTTGGGGCTCCGAAGAGGGGAATCTTCGGTCTTCGTCATCACCAACCCTCCTCCATCACCAATTCCATGATGCTCTCCACCGGGAGTGAGTAATTCCTTCATAGGCTCGCTGGTTGGTGAGGAGTTGGATGAGATTCATCATGTAATCGAGTTAGTTTTGTTAGGGAATGATCCCTAGTATCCATTATGTTCTGAGATTGATGTTGTTATGACTTTTCCATGCTTAATGCTTGTCACCTTAGGCTCGGGTGCCATGATTTCAGATCTGAACCATTTATGCTGTCACCATTATATCTATTTTCTAGATCCGATCTTGCAAGTTATAGTCACCTACTACGTGTTATGATCCGGCAACCCCGGAGTGACAATAGCCGGGACACTTCCCGGTTATGACCGTAGTTTGAGGAGTTCATGTATTCATCGTGTGTTAATGCTTTGTTCTGGTTCTCTATTAAAAGGAGGCCTTAATATCCCTTAGTTTCCAATAGGACCCCACTGCCACGGGAGGGTAGGACAAAAGATGCCATGCAAGTTATTTCCATAAGCACATATGACTATACGGAATACATGCCTACATTATATTTATGAACTAGAGCTAGTGATGTATCGTCCTAGGTTATGACTGTTATATGATGAATATCATCCAACAAATCGCCGATCCAATGCCTACGATTTTCCTACATATTGATCTTGCTAAGTTACTATTGCTGCTGTTACTATTGTCACTGCTAGAAAACTATTAGCATCACTGTTACCGTTACTGTTGCTGCTACCACTACTATCAAAGCTATCATATTACTGTGCTACTGATCACTTTGTTGCAAATAATTAATCTCCAGGTGTGATTGAATTAGAAACTCAGTTGCTAATACTTGCAAATATTCTTTGGCTCCCCTTGTGTCAAATCTATAAATTTGGGTTGAATACTCTACCTTGGAAAACTGTTGCGATCCCTATACTTGTGGGTTATGAAGACCTTTTTCTAGCGCCGTTGCCCGGGAGCATAGCTATATTTGTCGAGTCACTTGGGATTATTATCAAATTATCACTATGAAGAATCTGAAGGATGCTAAGACCAAGATTTTTTTCCTCTAAGACGAGGGGAGGTAAGGAACTGCCATCTAGCTCCGCACTTGATTCACCTTCTGTTATAAGTAAACTTGCAACACCACCATATGCTATTAATCCTGATATGTTGCAAGTTATTGATGATGCTACTTCTGTTATGAATGATATTTATGATGATGCTAGTACCTTGATTGATGATAATATGCCATTAGGTGAATTTCTTGATGAACAAATTGCTAGAACTAAAGCTTTTGAGAATGCTAAAACTGATGAAATTGTTGAAACTAATGAAGAGCTTGAAACTGAAAATCTTGAAATACCTATCAGAACTAGCCCCCCCCCTAGATATGAATTGCCTAAGGTACTGGAAGGCTATGTTATGAATGAGGAGACAACTAGAGACATTCTTGCTTGTAAGGATAGAGATGATCTAGAAAAAATATTATGCAAGTATAAAGACAAGACTTTGAATGCTAGAATGAAATGTGATCCTTAGTTTGCTACTTCAACTATCTTTGTTGACGATAAGGATTATGAATTCTCTGTCGACCTAGAGTTAATTACTTTGGTTGAATCTAATCCTTTCCATGGTTATGAATCTGAAACTGTTGTGGCACATCTTACTAAGTTGAATGACATAGCCACCCTTTTTGCTCATGATGAGAAAATTCGCAATTATTATATTCTCAAATTATTCCCGTTCTCATTAAAGGGTGATGCTAAAGCTTGGTACAATACTCTTTCTCCTGGTTGTGTGTGTAGTGCCCAGGACATGATTTATTACTTCTCTGAAAAATATTTCCCTGCTCATAAGAAACAAGTTGCCTTACAGGAAATATTTAACTTTGTGCAAATTGAAGAAGAGAGTCTCCCACAAGCTTGGGGAGGATTATCCAATTGCTTAATGCTTTGCCTGATCATCCTCTTAAGAAAAATGAAATACTCGATATCTTCTATAATGGACTAACCGATGCTTCTAGGGATTTCCTAGATAGTTGTGCTGGTTGTGTTTTCAGGGAACGAACGATTGGGCAAGCTGAAGAATTATTAAATAACATATTGAAAAATTATGATGATTGGACTCTTCCTGAACCACCACCTAAACCCACTCTGAAGAACAGGGGTATCTTATATCTCAGTCCTGAAGATATGCAAGAGGCAAATAAATCTATGAGAGAAAAAGGTATTAAAGCTGAGGATGTAACAAATTACCACCTATTGAAGAAATACATGGGCTTGATATACCACCACCACCCAAGGTGGTAGAGGTAAATTATCCAATGAAATTCAATGATAATGATAATCCTCACAATATGAACCCTAGCCAATGCCTTTATGAGTTTGAAAATTACATTAGAAAGCAAGGTCACTTCAATGCCAATGTTAAGAAACAATTGAAATATAATTCTGATATGACTGCTCGCTTGAGTGACTTGTTATTTAGAATCTCAAATGATGTTAGAGGTGTGGGGAAGCATGCTTCTATGGTTCAAACTCAATTAGAACAAGTTGCTAAATCTCAAAGAGAGTTGTTAGATGAAATGAATAATAATATCAATGATCATGCTGTTAGAGTAATGACTAGAGGAGGTAGGATGACTTAGGAACCACTTTATCCTGAGGGACACCCAAAAAGAATTGAATAATACTCTCAAAGAATTAACACTGACGCACCTAGTCCTTTTAAAAAGAAAAAGAAGAAGAAAAATGATAGGACTTTGCATGCCTCTAGTGAACCTAAAGTAGAAAAACCTCCTGATAATGATAATGAAGTTTCTATCTCTGATGCTGAAACTCGATCGGGTAATGAACACTCACCCTCTGATCATGAAAAAGATAATGATGAGGTTCATGAAGATACTCAAACAAATAATAAAGAACCAGATAATGATGTTGAGATAGAACCAACAGTTGATCTTGATAACCCACAACGCAAGAATAAAAGATATGATAAAAGAGACTTTGTTGCTAGAAAACACAGTAAGGAAAGAGAACCATGGGTTCAAGAACCTATGCCCTTTCCACCAAAGTCAAATAAAAAGAAAGATGGTGAAGAATTTGAACGGTTTGCTGAAATGCTGAGGCCAGTCTTGCATACTCGCTTGACTGATATCTTAAAGATGCCTCCTTATGAAAAGTACATGAAAGACATCATCACCAATAAGAGAAAAATACCGAAAGCTGAAATCTCCTCCATGCTTGCTAATTATACTTTTAAAGATGGAGTACCTAAAATACTTGAAGATCCAAGGATACCAACTATACCTTGCTCCATCAAAAGAAATTATGTGAAAACTGCTATATGTGATTTAGGAGCTGGTGTTAGTGTTATGCCCTTCTCTTTATATAAAAGACTTGATTTGAATAAACTCACACCTACTGAAATATCTTTGCAAATGGCTGACTGATACGTCTCCGTCGTATCTACTTTTCCAAACACTTTTGCCCTTGTTTTGGACTCTAACTTGTATGATTTGAATGGAACTAACCCGGACTGACGTTGTTTTCAGCAGAATTGCCATGGTGTTGTTTTATGTGCAGAAAACAAATATTCTCGGAATGACCTGAAACTCCACGGAACATCTTAGAAAAAATAATAAAAAATCCTCGCCAAAGATGAAGACCAGGGGGCCCACACCCTGTCCACGAGGGTGGGGGCGCCCCCCCTAGGGCGCGCCCCCCTACCTCATGGGCCCCCTGGATGCCCTCCGACGCCAACTCCAACTCTATATATTTGCTTTCGGAGAAAAAAAATCAGAGACAAGAAATCATCGCGTTTTATGATACGGAGCCGCCGCCAAGCCCTAAAACCTCTCGGGGGCTGATCTGGAGTCCGTTCGGGGCTCCGAAGAGGGGGATTCGTCGTTGTCATCATCATCAACCATCCTCCATCACCAATTTCATGATGCTCACTGCCGTGCGTGAGTAATTCCATCATAGGCTTGCTGGACGGTGATGGGTTGGATGAGATTTATCATGTAATCGAGTTAGTTTTGTTAGGGTTTGATCCCTAGTATCCATTATGTTCTGAGATTGATGTCGCTATGACTTTGCTATGCTTAATGCTTGTCACGAGGGCCCGAGTGCCATGATTTCAGATCTGAACCTATTATGTTTTCATGAATATATGTGAGTTCTTGATCCAATCTTGCAAGTCTATAGTCACCTACTATGTGTTATGATCCGGCAACCCCGAAGTGACAATAATCAGGAGCACTCCCGGTGATGACCATAGTTTGAGGAGTTCATGTATTCACTATGTGCTAATGCTTTGTTTCGGTTCTCTATTAAAAGGAGGCCTTAATATCCCTTAGTTTCCAATAGGACCCCGCTGCCATGGGAGGGTAGGACAAAAGATGTCATGCAAGTTCTTTTCCATAAGCACGTATGACTATATACGGAATACATACCTACATTACATTGATGAATTGGAGCTAGTTCTGTGTCACCCTATGTTATGACTGTTACATGATGAACCGCATCCGGCATAATTATCCATCACTGATCTGGTGCCTACAAGCTTTCCATATACTGGTTCTCGCTTATTTACTTTTCCCGCTGCTACTGTTACAATCACTACAAAATACCAAAAACATTACTTTTGCTGTCTTTACTTTTGTTGCCGCTACCACCACTATCATATTACTTTGCTACTAAACACTTTGCTGCAGATACTAAGTTTCCAGGTGTGGTTGAATTGACAACTCAGCTGCTAATACTTGAGAATATTCTTTGGCTCCCCTTGTGTCGAATCAATAAATTTGGGTTGAATACTCTACCCTCGAAAGCTGTTGCGATCCCCTATACTTGTGGGTTATCAAGACAAATTTCTGGCGCCGTTGCCGGGGAGCATAGCTCTACTCTTTGAGTCACTTGGGATTTATATCTGCTTATCACTATGAAGAACTTGAGAGATCCAAAAACGAAGATCTATCCCTCAACTACGAGGGGAGGTAAGGAACTGCCATCTAGCTCTGCACTTGATTCACCTTCTGTTATGAGTAAGTTTGCGACACCTACACCTGCTTCTGCTATTCGTTCTGATATGTCGCATGTTATTGATGATGCCACTTCTGCTATGCATGATACTTATGATGAAACTGCTTCTATGCCTGATACTACTGTGCCCCTTGGTGAACTTCTTGATGAACAAATTGCTAGGGCTAGAGAAAAAGAAATTATTGAATCTAAATACGATGATGATAGTGATGATGAAAATATGCATGTTATCCCTGAGGGTTATTTTTTTGATATGGAATCTTCTGCCGCTATTTTAGCTTGCAAAGATAGATATGAGCTTAAGAGGTTATTAGTTAAATGGAACAAAGAATCACTTAGAGATAAAATGAAACCCGACCCTGCTTTTGCTACTTCACCTATTTGTGTTCCTGATAAGGATTACGAATTCTCTGTTGATCCTGATATAATTACTTTGGTGGAATCTGATCCATTTTATGGCTATGAATATGAAACTATTGTGGCACATCTTACGAAGTTAAATGATATAGCTGCCCTGTTCACTAATGACGAGAGATCACGTTACTTTTATATACTCAAAATATTTCCGTTCTCATTAAAGGGTGATGCTAAGATATGGTTTAATTCTCTTGATCCTGGTTGTGTGCGTAGTCCCCAGGATATGATTTATTACTTCTCTGCTAAATATTTCCCTGCTCATAAGAAACAAGCTGCTTTGAGGGAAATATACAACTTCGTGCAAATTAAAGAAGAGAGTCTCCCACAAGCTTGGGGAGGCTTCTCAAGTTACTTAATGCTTTGCCTGATCATCCTCTTAAGAAACCTGAAATACTTGATATCTTTTATAATGGACTAACCGATGCTTCCAGAGATTACCTGGATAGTTGTGTTGGTTCTCTTTTCAGGGAAACAACACCAGATGAAGCTGAAATTCTATTGAATAATATGTTGACAAATGAAAATAATTGGGCACCTCCTGAGCCAGCTCCTGCTCCAGTTACTGAGCCTATTCCTAAACCAACTCCGAAGAAGAGAGGTGTTCTATTTCTCAGTCCCGAAGATATGCAAGAGGTAAAGAAATCTATGAAAGAAAAAGGTATTAAAGCTGAAGATGTTAAGAATTTACCTCCTATTTAAGAAATACATGGTCTTAATATACCGCTTGTTGAAGAAACATATGATCTCAATTCTTTATTTATTGAAGAACCTCTTGATCTCGATATCCCGACATAGGTAGTAAAGGTAAATTCTCTCTATAGGTATGATAAAGCTGAAGTCCCTCCTACTAAAATTGCTAGCCAATGCTTGGATGAGTTTGATAATTTTATGTTTAAGCAAGACGACCTCAATGCTTATTTTGGTAGATAATTAAAAGAAAATTCTTATATGATTAGACGCATGGGTGATTGTATGGCTAATATTAAAGGTGAACTTAAACTTGTTGGCAAACATGCTTCTATGGTTACCACTCAAGTAGAACAAGTGCTTAAAGCTCAAAAAGAAGTGCTTGATGAAATGAATAGTAAGAAAAATGATTATGCTGTTAGATTGGCTACTAGAACTGGTAGAATGACTTAGGAACCTTTGTATCCTGAAGGCCACCCTAAGAGAATTGAGCAAGATTCTCAGAGAAATAATATTGATGTTCCTAGTTCTTCTAAAAAGAAGAAAAAGAAAAATGATAGAACTGTGCAAACTTCTAGTGAACCTATTGTTGAACCACCTGATAATCCAAATGATATCTATACGTCTGATGTTGAAACACAATCTAGTAATGAACATGAACCTAATGAAAATATTAATGATGATGTTCATGATGATGCTCAACCTAGTAATGATAATGATGTAGAAATTAAACCTGTTGTTGATCTTGATAACCCACAATCAAAGAATCAACGTTATGATAAAAGAGACTTTGTTGCTAGAAAACATGGTAAAGAAAGGGAACCTTGGGTTCAGAAACCCATGCCTTTTCCTCCAAAACCATCCAAGAAAATGGATGATGAGGATTTTGAGCGCTTTGCTGAAATGATTAGGCCTATCTTTTTGCGTATGCGATTAACTGATGTGCTCAAAACAAATCCTTATGCTAAATATATGAAGGATATCATTACTAATAAAAGAAAGATACCGGAAGCTGAGATTTCCACCATGCTTGCTAATTATACTTTTAAGGGTGGAATACCAAAGAAACTTGGAGATCCCGGAGTACCTACTATACCTTGCTCCATTAAAAGAAATTATATTAAAACTGCTTTATGTGATCTTGGAGCCGGTGTTAGTGTTATGCCTCTCTCTTTATATCGTAGACTTGACTTGAATAAGCTGACACCTACTGAAATGTATTTGCAAATGGCTGATAAATCAACTGCTATACCTGTCGGTATCTGTGAGGATGTGCCTGTTGTGGTTGCAAACGTTACTATTTTAACGGACTTTGTTATTCTTGATATTCCCGAGGATGATAGTATGTATATTATTCTTGGAAGACCTTTTCTTAATACTACAGGGGCTATTATTGATTGCAACAAAGGCAATGTCACTTTTCATGTTAATGGTAATGAGCATACGATACACTTTCCGAGGAAACAACCTCAAGTTCATAGTATCAACTGCATTGGAAAAATTCCATCAATTATAATTGGAGGTTTTGAATTTCCTCTTCCTACTGTCAAAAAGAAATATGATATACTTATTATAGGGGATGTGCATATCCCCGTTGAGGTAACTTAGTGTTATTCAAAATTTCTCTGGTTTCATGATTATCGGAATGAGTTTGTTAACAAGACTTGATCAACCTTGTTAGTGGATTCTTTTTGATGAGCATGAGATGGATGAAACTAGAAGCACAACCTTCTGTACCCTCTCTATATTTTCTGTTAATTAGTAGAAATAAAGTAAAAATAGTATTTTTTTGTCTGTTTCTTGACTTATCCGTGCAATATAAAAATATCCCGAAAATAAAAGTCCTCAGAATGCCATGCCAATTTAATATGATTTTTTCGGGAATATTTGAGGATTTACTGTGCAAAAATTACCGCGGGAGGAGCTGCCACCTGGCCACGAGGGTGGTGGGCGCGCCCCCCCTCTAGGGTGCGCCCCCCTGCCTTGTGGGCCCACGGTGGCCCTCCTCCACTTATCCTAGCACCCATCTTCTTCCTCTGTCTCACACAAACCGGAAAAACCAACTCAAGCACGAGTTCCAGCCACTTTTGCTGTGATTTTCGATCTCCTTGCTCAAAGCACCTCTCGCAAAACTGCTTGGGGAGATTGTTCCTTGGTATGTGACTCCTCCATTGGTACAATTAGTTTTTGTTCTAGTGCTTTATTCTTTGCAAATTTTTGCTGCTTAGGTGACCCTGTTCTTGAGCTTGCATGTCAAATTTGTATGGTCAAAGGTAGTTTTGATGCATGATATAGGCCCTAGGCACTTGTAGGAGTAGTTGCTATCAATATTATTGAGTTTGGTTTACTTTTATTTTGAAGTTACTAAAAATTTCAGAATTTTTCAGAAAATGATGAGGAGATTATTGAGGGGCTCATCGAGCCAAAGCTCGAAGGAAAATGCACCAAAGCCTAAGTATAATTTGCCGCGCACCGCGGAGATTCGGGCGTGTGAATGGCCTTCTGATGATTTCTTGAGAGCAGCCGGTATCTATGAAGATTTTCATGAATTGGCTCACAATGCAGGCCTCACCGCTTTCCTCCACGACCAATGCGATCAGTATCTCTTACTCACAAATACCTTTGTGCAAAACTTTCATTTTCATTCTAGGAACTCACCACCTACGGTGGAGTTTCATTTATATGATGAGCATAAGGAGATGTCACTTTATGATTTTTATCGGATTTGTTTAGTCCCTTTTGAGGGCAAGACAGAAGAACCACATCATGATGATGTGGTTGGGTTTATTGATACTATCACTGTAGGAGAAACTAGGAAGGTTTCTGATGCACGAAGTACTAGCATACATTTTCCCGTTTTACGTTACTTTGCATTATTTGCTAGTCGTTGTTTAATTGGACGCGGGAACTGTGGAAACCTTAGTATCCCTGATATAATTATTCTGCTCCACGGTTTATACAGTGATAACACTTTTAGTATGGGCGGTATTATTGCTAGACGGTTAAGTATGAACCGTACCAAAGGCCCCATCTTTGGAGGCATCTATGCTACACGCCTAGCCGTACATTTTAACATACCTATTAGGCATGCTGAGAAGGAAGAAAAGGTGCTACCCCGTGTTTATCTAGATCATAAAAGTATGGTGGCACATGATTTTATTGTTAAGAATAGGGCAGGAGAGCTTAAATATCAATTGTTCTTTAACAAACATCATCCTGAGACTATTATCCTGCCTGCTCCTTCTTTGTTTGATTTGACTGTAGGCACGTACCTTGTTCCATTGATGGCTATTCACGCCTACCGGAACCCTACACCAGCCGAGGAGCCAGAACCGGAACCACAATTTGATCCTTCACGGCAGTCTAACTATCAGTGGGATCCGGAGATGATTGCCAGCCAGTGGCAATCGGAGCCTTCTTCTTCTTCGTCACAGTACGACCCCAGCTACACCTACGGGTATCTGCCAGGCTATCCCTGGCAATAGAACAACTTAGGCCAAAAGCCTAAGCTTGGGGGAGTACGTATTTCTCACTGACATTACATTTATGTTCACACACACTCGTTGCTAGATGTCGGTGATCATACTTTTTTATGTAATATCCGAGCTAGTTTAGTTTCTTTTTCCTGCTTTCTTCTTGTGTGTTTGTTAAACCTTAAGAAAAACCAAAAAATTAGTAGTAGTTTATTTTTCTGCTGTAGTAGTAATAATTAAAAAGAAAACCCAAAAAATTTCCCGTTCTTCTTTTGCTTGTTGGGAGCTTTCCCGTGTAAATAGTTTTATTTCTTTTCTTTTCTTTGGGGGTCAGTAGGAGAAGACCATAATTAAATTGTTGAAGTGGCTCTTATAAGCATTATTGTTGATTTAACCAAGAGCCCATATTGCCTTGTCTTCTCATGTTTATTGAATGCTCGCAGATTCCAGCTTAGTCCAATACACGTACACTCTTATTATTATTCACACCGTTCAGTCATGCAAGTGAAAGGCAATTATGATGATATATGATGGACTGACTGAGATGAGAAAAGCTGGTATGAACTCGACCTCTTTTGTTTTTGTAAATATGATGAGTCCCTCGTTCTTGATTCAGCTTATTATGAATAAACATGTTTGCAATGACAATTAGTGATCGTAGTTGCTTGTGCCATGCTTGATTAGCTATGAGTTATAATGATTTACCTTGTGTGCCAACATGCTATTGCAATGATTATGATGTGGTATGATGGGGTGGTATCCTCCTTTGAATGATTTAAGTGACTTGACTTGGCGCATGTTCACGCATGTAGTTGAAACAAAATCAACATAGCCTTCACGATATTTATGTTCATGGTGGATTATATCCTACTCATGCTTGCATCCAATGTTTATTAATTTTAATGCATGTACATGGCTGTTGTCGCTCTCTAGTTGGTCGCTTCCCAGTCTTTTGCTAGCCTTCACTTGTACTAAGCGGGAATACTGCTTGTGCATCCAATCCCTTAAACCCCAAAGTTATTCCAGATGAGTCCACCATACCTTCCAATATGTGGTATCTACCTGCCGTTCCAAGTAAATTTGTATGTGCCAAACTCTAAACCTTCAAATAAACATTCTGTTTTGTATGCGCGAATAGCTCATGTATCAACCAAGGATGTCCTTATCTTCCGTGTTAGGAGGGTTATTCTCAAGAGGAGTGGACTCCGCTCCTCACTCACGAGAAAATGGCTGGTCACCGGGATGCCCAGTCCCATGCTTTATGCAAACTAAATCAAAATTAATTGCAAACAAAACTCCCCCTGGGACCTGATGTATGTTGGAGGCACTCGTTGTTTCGAGCAAGCCATGGATTGATGCTTGTTGGTGGAGGGGGAGTATAAACTTTACGATTCTGTTTGGGAACCGGCTATAATGTGTTTAGCATGGAAGATATCGCCATCTCTTAGTTGTTACGTTGACAATGAAAGTATACCGCTCAAAATACAATTTATCTCTATTTCAAAACCGAGCTCTAGCACCTCTACAAATCCCTGCTTCCCTCTGCGAAGGGCCTATCCATTTACTTTTATGTTGAGTCATCACCCTCTTATTAAAAAGCACTAGCTGGAGAGCACAGCTGTCATTTGCATTCATCACTATAAATCTATGTTGGGTGTGACTATGATTGGATCTCTTTTACCATGAATTACAATGTCTAGTCAGTCCTTGATCTTTAAAGGTGCTCTGCATTTATGTTTTGCGGTCTCAGAAAGGGCTAGCGAGATACCATCTTGTTTATCATATTATGATTGTTTTAAGAAAGTGTTGTCATCTGAGATTTATTATTATGGCTTGCTAGTTGATCATGTTATTGATATGAGTCATTATGAGACCCGAGAATTATTGCAAATGTGGTTAGTTATGATCTATGTTGAAAACTTGAATGCTGGCTTGACATAGTTACAACAACAAGAGCAAACAGAGTTTGTAAAAGTTTTTCTTTCTTTCTTTCAGTTTGTCAACTGAATTGCTTGAGGACAAGCAAGGGTTTAATCTTGGGGGAGTTGATACGTCTCCGTCATATCTACTTTTCCAAACACTTTTGCCCTTGTTTTGGACTCTAACTTGTATGATTTGAATGGAACTAACCCGGACTGACGCTGTTTTCAACAGAATTGCCATGTTGTTGTTTTATGTGTAGAAAACAAATATTCTCGGAATGACCTGAAACTCCACGGAACATCTTAGAAAAAATAATAAAAAATCCTCACCAAAGATGAAGACCAGGGGGGCCACACCCTGTCCACGAGGGTGGGGGGCGCCCCCCCCCCCCCTAGGGCGCGCCCCCCTACCTCATGGGCCCCTTGGATGCCCTCCGACGCCATCTCCAACTCCATATATTTGCTTTCGGAGAGGAAAAAATCAAAGAGAAAAAATCATCGTGTTTTACGATACGGAGCCACCGCCAAGCCCTAAAACCTCTCGGGAGGGCTGATCTGGAGTCCGTTCGGGGCTCCGGAGAGGGGGATTCGTCACCGTCGTCATCATCAACCATCCTCCATCACCAATTTCATGATGCTCACCGACGTGCATGAGTAATTCCATCATAGGCTTGCTGGACGGTGATGGGTTGGATGAGATTTATCATGTAATCGAGTTAGTTTTGTTAGGGTTTGATCCCTAGTATCCATTATGTTCTGAGATTGATGTTGCTATGACTTTGCTATGCGTAATGCTTGTCGCTAGGGCCCGAGTGGCATGATTTCATATCTGAACCTATTATGTTTTCATGAATATATGTGAGTTCTTGATCCAATCTTGCAAGTCCATAGTCACCTACTATGTGTTATGATCCGGCAACCCCGAAGTGGCAATAATCAGGACCACTCTCGGTGATGACCATAGTTTGAGGAGTTCATGTATTCACTATGTGCTAATGCTTTGTTCCGGTTCTCTATTAAAAGGAGGCCTTAATATCCCTTAGTTTCCAATAGGACCCCGCTGCCACGGGAGGTTAGGACAAAAGATGTCATGCAAGTTCTTTTCCATAAGCACGTATGACTATATACGGAATACATGCCTACATTTAATTGATGAATTGGAGCTAGTTCTGTGTCACCCTATGTTATGACTGTTACATGATGAACCACATCCAGCACAATTATCCATCACTGATCCGGTGCCTACGAGCTTTCCATATACTGGTTCTCGCTTATTTACTTTTCCGGCTGCTACTGTTACAATCACTACAAAATACCAAAAACATTACTTTTGATGTCTTTACTTTTGTTGCCGCTACCACCACTATCATATTACTTTGCTACTAAACACTTTGCTGCAGATACTAAGTTTCCAGGTGTGGTTGAATTGACAACTCAGCTGCTAATACTTGAGAATATTCTTTGGCTCCCCTTGTGTCGAATCAATAAATTTGGGTTGAATACTCTACCCTCGAAAGCTGTTGCGATCCCCTATACTTGTGGGTTATCACTGACAAATCAACTGCCATACCTATCGGTATTTGCGAGGATGTGCCTATGGTTGTTGCTAATGATACTATCTTGACTGACTTTGTTATACTTGAGATGCCCAAAGACGACAATGATGTTTGCTTGAACCACGTCGGTATTTCCCCAAAGAGGAAGGGATGATTCAGCACAACAACGGTAGGTATTTCCCTGAGTGATCAGACCAAGGTTATCGAACCAGTAGGAGAACCACGCAACATCATGTAAACAGCTCTTGCACACAAAGAACAAATACTTGCAACCCGATGTAGGAGAGGGGTTGTCAATCCCTCACGGGTAAAAAGATAGGTAAAATTGTACTAGATTGGATAAATGGATCTCGCAGGAATGCAAGATAAAATAAATAAATAAAAATTGCAGCAAGGTATTTTTGAGTTTTTGGATTAATAGATCTGAAAATAAAAGCAAATAAAAATAAATCGCTAAGGCAAATATAATAAAGATGGCACCCGGGGCCCGTAGGTTTCACTAGTGGCTTCTCTTGAGAAAAAAAGCAAACAGTGGGTAAACAAATTACTGTTGGGCAATTGATAGAACTTCAAATAATCATGACGATATCCAGGCAATGATCATTATATAGGCATCACGTCCAAGATTAGTAGACCGACTCCTGCCTGCATCTACTACTATTACTCCACACATCGACCTCAATCCAGCATGCATCTAGTGTATTAAGTTCATGGAGAAACGGAGTAATGCAATAAGAACGATGACATGATGTAGACAAGATCGATTTATGTAGAAATAGACCCCATCTTGTTATCCTTAATAGCAACGATACATACATGTCGGTTCCCCTTCTGTCACTGGGATCAAGCACCGTAAGATCGAACCCATCACAAAGCACCTCTTCCCATTGCAAGATAAATAGATCAAGTTGGCCAAACAAAATCCAAATATCGGAGAAGAAATACGAGGCTATACGTAATCATGCATATAAGAGATCAAAAGACTCAAATAACTTTCATGGATAAAAACATAGATCTGATCCTAAACTCAAAGTTCATCGGATCCCAACAAACACACCGCAAAAAGAGTTACATCATATGGATCTCCAAGAGACCATTGTATTGAGAATCAAAAGAGAGAGAGAAAGCCATCTAGCTACTAACTACAGACCCGAAGGTGCAGACTAAGTCATAGCCTAGTGGTGGGAAGGGGTTGATGCCTTCCCACCCACCCAGGTTCAAGGCATGGTACTTGCAATTTGGGTTTGTTGCACCAACTATACTGTAGGGGCCTCCCTTACAGTCTTTCTATCAAAAAAACAGACCCGAAGGTCTACAAAAGAGTACTCACGCATCATCGGAGAGGCACCAATGAGGATGATGAACCCCTCCGTGATGGTGTCTAGACTAGATCTGGTGTTTCTGGAACTTGCACGGCTGGAATTGATTTTCGTCGACTCCCCTAGGGTTTCTGGAATATTGGGCTATTTATAGAGCAAAGAGGCGGTGCAAGAGGCCACCGAGGTGGGCACAACCCACCTGGGCACACCTAGGGGCCCAGGCGCTCCCTTGTGGGTTGTGCCCCCCTCGGGGCCCCCCCCCCCCCCCAGGTGCTTCTCCGGCCCATTAGGTGTCTTTTGGTCCATAAAAAATCCACAAAAAGTTTTGTTGCATTTGGACTCCGTTTGGTATTGATTTTCTATGATGTAAAAAACAAGCAAAAAATAGCAACTGGCACTTGACACTATGTCAATAGGTTAGTACCAAAAAATGATATAAAATGATTATAAAACATCCAAGAATGATAATATAACAGCATGGAACAATAAAAAAACTATAGATACGTTGGAGATGTATCAGACAACATGTCGATTATCCTTGGTAGACCCTTTTTGAATACTGCAGGGGCTGTTATTGATTGCAATAAAAGCAAGGTCACTTTTCATATCAATGGTAATGAGCATAGGGTGCACTTTCCGAAGAAACAATTCCAAGTGAATGGTATTAATGTTATTGAAACATCTCCGACAATCATTATTAGAAGTTTTCAACTACCTCTACCTATTGTTAAAAAGAAATATGAAATGCTTATTGTTGGGGACATTCATATCCCCGTTGAGGCAACTTACTGATTTACGGAAGTTCTTCGGTTTCATGCTAATCGAAAGTGGTTATAATTAGACTTGATCAACCTTATTAGTGGATCAATTTTAGAGGTATGAAGTTGATGAATTTAGTGAGCACTACCTTTTGTCCTTATCTTTTGTTTTCTATTTTTATTAGTTAAATAAAATAAAATGCCATGTTTTGTCTATTTTCTGAATTTCCTGTGCAATAAAAAATGACCCAAAAATAGAAGTTCTCGGAATGCTCTGAAATTTTAATACGATTTTTTCTGAATATTTAAGAATTTTTGGTGCAAATAACATCAAAGGGAGGTCCACCAGGTGGGCACAACCCACCTGGGCGCGCCAGGACCCCCAAGCGCGCCCTGGTGGGTTTTGGTCCCCACATGGCCCCCCTCACTTACCTCTTCATCCCACATCACCACCTACCTCCAGAAAAAAATCACCATTGCTCTCTCTCTCTTGTGTTCTTCCTCTCAAACCCGTGGATTTCGATATCTTTGCTCGAAGCTCCGTTCTAGAAACTGTTTCGGGGGATTGTTGCTTGGTATGTGACTCCTCTGTTGGTCCAATTAGTTTTTTCTTTAGTGGTTTATATTTTGAATAATTAGCTACTCTTGGTGCTACTATAGATGAGCTTGCATGCTGAATTCTTAGAGTTCTAAGTAGTTTGAATGCTTGATATGGCCTCTATGCATCCCTATGAGTAGTTGCTTTCAATCTTGTGAAGTTTTGTTAACAAATTTTTGTGGCCCAAAATTTTTCAGAAAATTGTACGTGAATATGATGAACCTCTTTGGAAGGAGTTCTTCGAGGAGGAGATCCTCGGAGGCATCTTCTAGTAGCAGCTCCTCTCGTCGTTCTTATGTTGAACCAAGCGAAAGTTCCATATGAGTTGCCACCACCAAAACATGCTTATGGCCATGCAATGATTATATGTTGCGTGTGAGCATTAAGGAAGAATTTGAGCAATATGTTCACAATGCCGAGCTCGGTACATTTCAGATAAGTGCAACCAACACCTCACTCTCACTGAATCATTTACCAAAGGGTTTTAATTCCATCCCCGTGAGTCTAGGGTGTCGTTTAAACTGTATGAAAATCCATTTACCTACTGCTGCAAAATCCCATTCCAGGGTTCGCTTGACGAACCACCAAGATCTGAGTTTGAGATATTCATGACTAGTCATTGCTATGGTGAGACTAGGGGAGTGACACAGGGTAGAATAAAGAGCATTCATTTTCCCTCAATCCAGTACTTTGCTTTATTTAATGGAAAATGTATTGTAGGTAAACAAGATTGTAGTACACTTTGTGCTCCAGACTTGAGCCTCATACGCACCGCTCTCACCGGTGACAAAAGTTATAACCTTGGAGCTATTGTTGCACGTAGATTGCAACATAACGCTAGTAGTGGATATTTTATGGTGGGATTTATGCCACACGCTTAGCGAGAGAGCTGGGTGTTTCCCCTTTGCCTTATGACCCTATTTTACCCACGCAGTACTTAGACTTTGATGCTATGAAACGTCATTAGATCCTTAGTGGTGAACCCCATAGTTTCACTTATAACATGTTGTTTAATAAAAGTTCTGTTATGGACACATATTTGCCTGCACCTGATCTCTTTGATGTTCACAGTAAGGGAAGATATTTTGTTCTTGAGAACGAGGCCCATGCTCATAACACGGCGGGTTGAGGCATCCGCACCAAGAGCCACCGTGAGCTATCACTCCGATCATTATGCAGGCTACTGACTGATTAGCAAGTTAGTCCAAAAGCCTAAGCTTGGGGGGAGCACGTATTTCCACCGACATTACATTCATCTTCACACATCTCATTTCAGTTGTCGGTGTCCACACTCTTTCACTGTATTATCCATGTTAAATTTATTTTCTCGTTTTCTTCTTGTGTGTTTGAAAAACTTTGAGAAAATCCAAAAATATATTTACTGCTTCTTTTCGGTTTTCTTCCTAGTTTAAATTGTTGTAGCACTAAAAAATTCAAAAAGATTTCCTTATTCTTCTTTTACTTGTTGGGAGCTTTCCCGTGTAAATAGTTTTTTCTCGTTTTTTATTTTCCCTTTTATTTGCTTGCTTAAGAAAAACCAAAAACTCCAAAAACATTTTAGTGTGTTTCTCTGAATCTCTTTTTCTTTCTATTTGAGTCATACCGAGGAGAAGACCACTGTAACATCCCAAAATTCTAAATTTTGGAATGTTATATTAAATAAATAATTGTGATTGTTGTGTGGTTGATTGTGTGAAATTGAGTGGAAATAGAAACTTTTTTGAAAGTTGAATGAGAGGGAATAAAAGGACTTTCCCAAAACTTTTCATTTTGAATTTTGATCTCCATGAATTCAAATTCATTTCATCACAAAACCCTAGAGTGGAGATAGTATGACTTCTTCCATTTAAAGAAATGAAAAAATGGGGTTTTGAAGTAGATTTGAATTCCATTTGAACAATAGTCCAACTTAGAGACTTTATGCCACTCAAGGATTTTCATGAGAGAAGATAATAGGACTTCTTTAAAATATATGAAATAGAGTGGGAAGTGATGAGGAGCACTTTTGAATTTCATTTGGTTCACTTTTGGAAAGTTTTTCATTTTGAGTTTCAAAAACATTTCCATTCATTAAAATAAAATAAAGAGAGAAGGAAATATGACTCCTTCAAATATCACAAAGAAAATATGGAAATGGATTATGAAACCAATAGAAGTTATTTTAACAATATTTGAAATCATTTGCATCTCATGATTTATTGCATTTTGGAGTTTTCTGGGATATTCAAATATTATTTTCCACTCAAGAGAAATAAAGGAGAGAGGATAGAATGACTTCCTCAAACAAAAAGGAGCTGGAGAATTCATTATAATATTATTTGGTTTTTTGGAGTTTATTTGGTATTTATTTTCTTGGCAAAAAGTGCATTTACTGCATTAGATAAAAAAATCAAAATTATATGTGCTGGGATTAATGTTCATTATTCTATATATTATCAATAGTGATTTTAGGAATTACTATGGAATTTTTATGAATTCGTTGGAGTTGTTTTTGACCTCACCACGTTTTCTGTAACAAAAAAAACAAAAAAACAGGCACGCACACCGCACTACCTGGACCGAGGCGACTTCGGCTCAAGGGCGCACCGACCGGCCCAGCCACAGGCCAGCTAGGCCAAGGCCCAGCTGTAGCGCTAGGGCAGCCAGCGGCAAGCGCCCTAGGGCCGCACGCACGAGCCGCCAGCTGCTCCCTTCGCTCGCTACCTGCTGCTGCCGCTGACGCATGGGGCCTGCCCATCGTCCCTAACCTCCTGCAGGCCCCACTGGATGAGCACACGCACGCCCGAACCTGCCGGCCGAAGCTCTAGGGATAGAGCTTATCCCTCGCTCCCCGAGCTCCTGACCGCGCCTATAAAACCCCCAAGACCCCCTCTCTCCGTTCTGCCAATTCGCTCGTCCTCTCGCACATCACAGGCGCCGCCTTCGTCAGTTGGATCTCGCCGGCCGGAGCTCCGTTCGCCGGAGGAGCTCGACGACCGTAAGCCACCCCGAGGCCTCAAACTCTGTCAAACTACTCCCCATGTTCTTCCGCACCTAGTTGACATCTCATTTTGCCCCTAGGTTCGCCAGAGACGTTGTCCCCACGACCTGCATCCTCGCTAGAGCACGGAGACGCCGCACTTCGCTCCGCCCGTCCGGGTCACCCCGATGTGCGCCGTCGCTACCACCGGACTGCCCACGTCGTGCCCGTCCCGTTCGTCTCCTCCCCCGCTGCCGAGGACCACCGCCGCCACCGCCAGGCGCCAGCGCCGCCGCCCCTGTTCGCCGTCCTCGCTCGCTGTAAGCCGCCCGCTTCTTCCCGTTCGTTTAGTTTTTTTTGTATTAGCTCGGTTTTGTTTTAGTTTGGTTAACCACGGTTTTAAATAAACCGTGCGGTTTAGTTAAAAAAACCGGTCTCCGGTTTTTTTTTGCCGCGATAGCTGTTTTGGTTAGGTAGCGGCCATTCGCCGAATAGCTTCCGTAGCGAATGCTGCTCGGCCAGTAGGAAGCCGCCACGTGGCCAGGGACCTGGTCGCGAATAAAATTTTCACAGTCAAGTCCCTGTAAATTTCAGTTTAGCCCCAAAACTTCAAATGGTTGTATCTTTTTAACTGTAACTCCAAATTCGACGAAACCAGCGGCAAAATGTTCGTCTCGAATAGCTTTATCCAGAAAACCAACTTTGAAAACTTTTGGACAAATTCAAATTTGAACTTTATTCAGATTTGAATTCAAACTTCAATTGACCATATCTCCTAAACCGTAGCTCCAATTGATGTGATTCTTTTTGCACCGTGTCACCGTTGCCAAACCCTATCACTTGGACCTATCTCACGATATTTTTTTTCACACATTAGGATCTGTCCATAGTAGTTTTACTTGTATGCCTAGTAGGCACTATGGTCCACGTCACAATTTTTGGCACCCATGCCCTATGTTGTTTTGCACTTAGTATTTACTTTCGATAGTTAAGTCTGTTGTGTGTTCCTTTGGATTTTTTGAGTCTTTTCATGTTGCATGTTATTTGGTTCTCTGAAATGATTGCTTATGTGAATGCAATGTTTGACTTTATAGATTTTCATCGGAGAGTGACGAATAGTTCTATTAAGTAAATTTCTTAGAGTGATATAATCTTCATCAACTGTTACCAGGCAAGTTCACATTTGACCAATTTGACCATTCTTTCAATCACCTATGTTTTATATTATGCACTTAGTCCTTTTGTGGTAGGATTGCATGGTAGGATTTATTGTTGCCAGATGGCTATGCCGTTACCTAGTAGTTCATTTGAGGTAGGTCTGATCTATACAACCTTGTCACCACCGTGTAAGTTTTATTTCCGCCTCGCAAATGTAGACGTGGAATTGGGAAGTTCATGGTGAGACATGAGTGACAAAGTAGTAAATCAGGACCAAGACTTGTAAATGAACTACCTGGCGGAGGTTTGGTTTGAAGGGCGAAGTACAGTGGGAGCATGCATGGGAAATCCATGGTGGTGCACCACTAGTGGTCTGTCGCCAGGCTCAAAGAGATCAATCGTATTCTCATGTATAGAAGCTTACGTGTGCAGCCACAAGCCAATATGGGCTCTGGCTTAGTTGAGTAGTTAGTGTGACCCCTTCCGGGATGGGCTAGCAGATGTAGAATGATGTAGTGTACCGGCCTATCCGTGGGTTAAGGGGAACATTTTCAAAAGACTATGTCTCGGTCATCCTGTTCTCAAACGCCAGGCAGTGTGAGAACTGAAGGAAATATGCCCTAGAGCAATAATAAAATAATAAAGTTATTATTTATTTCCTTATATCATGATAAATGTTTATTATTCATGCTAGAATTGTATTAACCGGAAACATAATACATGTGTGAATACATAGACAAACAGAGTGTCACTAGTATGCCTCTACTTGACTAGCTCGTTAATCAAAGATGGTTATGTTTCCTAACCATGGACAAAAGAGTTGTTATTTGATTAACGAGGTCACATCATTAGTTGAATGATCCGATTGACATGACCCATTCTATTAGCTTAGCACTCGATCGTTTAGTATGTTGTTATTGCTTTATCCATGACTTATACATGTTCCTATGACTATGAGATTATGCAACTCCCGTTTACCGGAGGAACACTTTGGGTACTACCAAACGTCACAACGTAACTGGGTGATTATAAAGGAGTACTACAGGTGTCTCCAATGGTAGATGTTGGGTTGGCGTATTTCGAGATTAGGATTTGTCACTCCGATCGTCGGAGAGGTATCTCTGGGCCCTCTCGGTAATGCACATCACTTAAGCCTTGCAAGCATGGCAACTAATGAGTTAGTTGCGGGATGATGTATTACGGAACGAGTAAAGAGACTTGCCGGTAACGAGATTGAACTAAGTATTGGATACTGACGATCGAATCTCGGGCAAGTAACATACCGATGACAAAGGGAACAACGTATGTTGTTATGCGGTCTGACCGATAAAGATCTTCATAGAATATGTAGGAGCCAATATGGGCATCCAGGTCCCGCTATTGGTTATTGACCGGAGACGTGTCTCGGTCATGTCTACATTGTTCTCGAACCGTAGGGTCCGCACGCTTAACGTTACGATGACAGTTATTATGAGTTTATGCATTTTGATGTACCGAAGGTTGTTCGGAGTCCCGGATGTGATCACAGACATGACGAGGAGTCTCGAAATGGTCGAGACGTAAAGATTGATATATTGGAAGCCTATGTTTGGACATCGGAAGTATTCTGGGTGAAATCGGGATTTTACCGGAATACCGGGAGGGTTACCGGAACCCCCCGGGAGCCAAATGGGCTAACATGGGCCTTGGTGGAAAGGTGAAAGGGCTGCCCCATGGGCTGCACGCATCCCCCCTTCCCCTAGTCCTATTAGGACTAGGGAAGGTGGCCGGCCACCCCCTCTCTCTTTCCCCACTTGGGGAGTCCTATTTGGAATAGGATTGGAGGGGAGTCCTACTCCCGGCGGGAGTAGGACTCCTCCTATGGCTGCCGCACCCCTCCCCCTTTGCCCCTTTATATACGGGGGCAGGGGCACCTCTAGACACACAATTGATCATTGAGATCGTTCCTTAGCCGTGTGCGGTGCCCCCTGCCACCATATTCTACCTCGGTCATATTGTTGCAGTGCTTAGGCGAAGCCCTGCGTCGGTAGTACATCAAGATTGTCACCACGCCGTCGTGCTGACGGAACTCATCCTCGATGCTTTGCTGGATCGGAGCCCAAGGATCGTCATCAAGCTGAACGTGTGCTAAGAACTCGGAGGTGCTGGAGTAACGGTACTTGGATCGGTCGGATCGGGAAGAAGGCGTACAACTACTTCCTCAACGTTGTGTCAACGCTTCCGTTGCGATCTACAAGGGTACGTAGATCATACTCTCCCCTCGTTGCTATGCATCACCATGATCTTGAGTGCGCGTAGGAAATTTTTGAAATTACTACGTTCCCCAACAGTGGCATCCGAGCCTAGGTTTTATGGTTTGATGTTATATGCACGAGTAGAACACAAGTGAGTTGTGGGCGATATAAGTCATACTGCCTACCAGCATGTCATACTTTGGTTCGGCGGTATTGTTGGATGAAGCGGCCCGGACCGACATTACGCGTACGCTTACGCGAGACCGGTTTCCCCGACGTGCTTCGCACATAGGTGACTTGCGGGTGACTGTTTCTCCAACTTTAGTTGAACCGAGTGTGGCTACGCCTGGTCCTTGCGAAGGTTAAAATGGAGTCTATTTGACAAACTATCGTTGTGGTTTTGATGCGTAGGTGAGATTGGTTCTTGCTTAAGCCCGTAGCAGCCACGTAAAACTTGCAACAACAAAGTAGAGGACGTCTAACTTGTTTTTGCAGGGCATGTTGTGATGTGATATGGTCAAGACGTGATGAGATATAAGATGTTGTATGAGATGATCATGTTTTGTTGAAGTTATCAGCAACTGGCAAAATCCTTATGGTTGTCTCTCTATTGCATAAGATGCAAGCGTCCAATAATTGCTTTACTTTATCGCTATGCGATAGCAATAGTTGCAAGAGCAATTGTTGGCGAGACGACCACGCGATGACACATTGATATAGATCAAGATGATGGAGATCATTGTGTCATGCCGGTGACGATATAGATCATGACAGTACTTTGGAGATGGAGATCAAAGAAGCAAGATGATGATGGCCATATCATGTCACATATATTGATTACATGTGATGTTTATCTTTTATGCATCTTATCTTGCTTTGATTGACGGTAGCATTATAAGATGATCTCTCACTAAATTATCAAGAAGTGTTCTCCCTGAGTATGCACCGTTGTGAAAGTTCTTCGTGCTGAGACACCACGTGATGATCGGGTGTGATAGGTTCTACGTTCAAATACAACGGGTGCAAAACAGTTGCACACGCGGAATACTCAGGTTATACTTGACGAGCCAAGCATATAGAGATATGGCCTCGGAACACGGAGACCGAAAGGTCGAGCGTGAATCATATAGTAGATATGATCAACATAACGATGTTCACCATTGAAAACTACTCCATCTCACATGATGATCGGTTATGGTTTAGTTGATTTGGATCACGTGATCACTTAGAGGATTAGAGGGATATCTATCTAAGTGGGAGTTCTTAAGTAATATGATTAATTGAACTTAAATTTATCATGAACTTAGTCCTGGTAGTATTTTGCAAATTATGTTGTAGATCAATAGCTCGCGTTGTTGCTTTCATATGTTTATTTTGATATGTTCCTAGAGAAAATTGTGTTGAAAGATGTTAGTAGCAATGATACGGATTGGATCCGTGATCTGAGGTTTATCCTCATTGTTGCACAGAAAAATTATGTCCTTGATGCACCGCTAGGTGACAGACCTATTGCAGGAGCAGATGCAGACGTTATGAATGTTTGGCTAGCTCAATATGATGACTACTTGATAGTTTAGTGCACCATGCTTAATGGCTTAGAATCGGGACTTCAAAAACGTTTCGAACGTCATGGACCATATGAGATGTTCCAGGAGTTGAAGTTAATATTTCAAGCAAATACCCGAGTTGAGAGATATGAAGTCTCCAACAAGTTCTATAGCTAAAAGATGGAGGAGAATTGCTCAACTAGTGAGCATGTGCTCAGATTGTCTGGGTACTACAATCGCTTGAATCAAGTGGGAGTTAATCTTCCAGATAAGATAGTGATTGACAGAATTCTCTAGTAACCATCACCAAGTTAGTAGAACTTCGTGATGAACCATAATATGCAAGGGATAACAGAAACGACTCCCAAGCTCTTCGTGATGCTGAAATCAACGAAGGTAGAAATCAAGAAAAACATCAAGTGTTGATGGTTGACAAGACCACTAGTTTCAAGAAAAGGGCAGAGGGAAGAAGGGGAACTTCAAGAAGAACAGCAAGCAAGTTGCTGCTCAAGTGAAGAATCCCAAGTCTGGTCCTAAGCCTGAGACTAAGTGCTTCTACTGCAAAGGGACTGGTCACTGGAAGCGGAACTACCCCAAGTGATTGGCGGATAAGAAGGATGGCAAAGTGAACATAAGTATATTTGATATACATGTTATTGATGTGTACTTTACTAGTGTTTATAGCAACCCCTCAGTATTTGATGCTAGTTCAGTTGCTAAGATTAGTAACTCGAAACGGGAGTTGCAGAATAAACAGAGACTAGTTAAGGGTGAAGTGACGATGTGTGTTGGAAGTGGTTCCAAGATTGATATGATCATCGTCGCACACTCCCTATACTTTCGGGATTAGTGTTGAACCTGAATAAGTGTTATTTGGTGTTTTGCGTTGAGCATGAATATGATTTGATCATGTTTATTGTAATACGGTTATTCATTTAAGTAAGAGAATAAATTGTTGTTCTGTTTACATGAATAAAACCTTATATGGTTACACACCCAATGAAAATAGTTCATTGGATCTCGATCTTAATAATACACATATTCATGATATTGAAACAAAAAGATGCGAAGTTAATAATGATAGTGCAACTTATTTGTGGCACTGCCGTTTAGGTCATATTGGTGTAAAGCGCATGAAGAAACTCCATGCTGATGGGATTTTGGAATCACTTGATTATGAATCACTTGATGCTTGCGAACCATGCCTTATGGGCAAGATGACTAAAACGCCGTTCTCCGGAACAATGAAGCAAGCAACAGATTTGTTGGAAATCATACATACTGATGTATGTGGTCCGATGAATATTAAGGCTTACAGCAGGTATCATTATTTTCTGACCTTCACAAGATGATTTGAGCAGATATGGGGATATCTACTTGATGAAACGTAAGTCTGAAACACTTGAACAGTTCAAAGAATTTTAGAGTGAAGTGGAAAATCATCGTAACAAGAAAATAAAGTTTCTACGATCTGATCGTGGAAAAGAGTATTTGAGTTATGAGTTTGGTCTTCAGTTAAAACAATGTGAAATAGTTTCACTACTCACGCCACCTGGAACACCACAGCATAATGGTGTGTCCGAACGTCATAACCGTACTTTATTGGATATAGTGCAATCTATGATGTTTCTTACCGATTTACCAATATCGTTTTTGGGATCATGCATTAGAGACAGCTGCATTCACGTTAAAAAGGGGCACCATCTATATCCGTCGAGACGACGCCTTATGAACTATGGTTTGGCAAGAAACCAAAGTTGTCGTTTCTTGAAGTTTGGGGTTGCGATGCTTATGAGAAAAAGTTTCATCCTGATAAGCTCAAACCCAAATCGAAGAAATATGTCTTCATAGGATACCCAAAGGAGACTGTTGGGTACACCTTCTATCATAGATCCTAAGGCAAGACATTCGTTGCTTATAATGGATCCTTTCTAGAGAAGGAGTTTCTCTCGAAAGAAGTGAGTGGGAGGAAAGTAGAACTTGACGAGGTAACTGTACCTACTCCCTTATTAGAAAGTAGAACATCACAGAAAACTATTTCTACGACACCTACACCAATAAGTGAGGAAGCTAATGATGATGATCATGAAACTTTAGATCAAGATACTATTGAACCTCGTAGATCAACCAGAGTGAGATCCGCACCAGAGTGGTACGGAAATCCTGTTCTGGAAGTCATGCTACTAGATCATGATGAACCTACGAACTATGAAGAAGCGATGGTGAGCCCAGATTCCGCAAAGTGGCTTGAAGCCATGAAATCTGAGATGGGATCCATGTATGAGAACAAAGTATGGACTTTGGTTGACTTGCCCGATGATCGGCAAGCAATTGAGAATAAATGGATCTTTAAGAAGAAGACTGACGCTGATGGTAATGTTACTGTCTACAAAGCTCGACTTGTCGCAAAAGGTTTTCGACAAGTTCAAGGGATTGACTACGATGAGACTTTCTCACCCGTAGCGATGCTTAAGTCTGTCTGAATCATGTTAGCAATTGCCGCATTTTATGATTATGAAATTTGGCAGATGGATGTCAAAACTGCATTCCTGAATGGATTTCTGGAAGAAGAGTTGTATATGATGCAACCGGAAGGTTTTGTCGATCCAAAGGGAGCTAACAAAGTGTGCAAGCTCCAGCGATCCATTTATGGACTGGTGCAAGCCTCTCGGAGTTGGAATAAATGCTTTGATAGTGTGATCAAAGCATTTGGTTTTATACAGACTTTCGGAGAAGCCTGTATTTATAAGAAAGTGAGTGGGAGCTCTGTAGCATTTCTAATATTATATGTGGATGACATATTACTGATTGGAAATGATATAGAATTTCTGGATAGCATAAAGGGATACTTGAATAAAAGTTTTTCAATGAAAGACCTTGGTAAAGCTGCTTACATATTGAGTATCAAGATCTATAGAGATAGATCAAGACGCTTGATAAGTTTTTTCAATGAGTACATACCTTGACAAGATTTTGAAGTAGTTCAAAATGAAGCAGTCAAAGAAAGGGTTCATGCCTGTATTACAAGGTGTGAAGTTGAGTAAGACTCAAAGCCCGACCACGGCAGAAGATAGAAAGAGAATGAAAGTCATTCCCTATGCCTTGGCCATAGGTTCTATAAAGTATGTCATGCTGTGTACCAGATCTACTGTATACCCTGCATTGATTTGGCAAGGGAGTACAATAGTGATCTAGGAGTAGATCACTGAACAACGGTCAGAATTATCCTTAGTGAAATAAGGATATGTTTCTCGATTATGGACGTGACAAAAAGGTTCGTCGTAAAGGGTTACGCCGATGCAAGTTTTGACACTAATCTAGATGACTCTAAGTCTCGGTCTAGATACATATTGAAAGTGGGAGCAATTAGCTAGAGTAGCACCATGCAGAGCATTGTTAACATAGAAATTTGCAAAATACTCACGGATCTGAATATAACAGACCCGATGACTAAAATTATCTCACAAAGCAAAACATGATCACACCTCAGTGCTCTTTGGGAATTAATCACACAACGATGTGAACTAGATTACTGACTCTAGTAAACCCTTTGGGTGTTGGTCACATATCGATGTGGACTATGGGTGTTAATCACATGGTGATGTGAACTATTGCTGTTAAATCACATGGCGATGTGAACTAGATTATTGACTCTAGTGCAAGTGGGAGACTGAAGGAAATATGCCCTAGAGGCAATAATAAAGTTATTATTTATTTCCTTATATCATGATAAATGTTTATTATTCATGCTAGAATTGTATTAACCGAAAACATAATACATGTGTGAATACATAGACAAACAGAGTGTCACTAGTATGCCTCTACTTGACTAGCTCGTTAATCAAAGATGGTTATGTTTCCTAACCATTGACAAAAGAGTTGTTATTTGATTAACGAGGTCACATCATTAGTTGAATGATCTGATTGACATGACCCATTTCCATTAGCTTAGCACCCGATCGTTTAGTATGTTGCTATTGCTTTATCCATGACTTATACATGTTCCTATGACTATGAGATTATGCAACTCCGTTTACCGGAGGAACACTTTGGGTACTACCAAACGTCACAACGTAACTGGGTGATTATAAAGGTACTACAGGTGTCTCCAATGGTAGATGTTGGGTTGGCGTATTTCGAGATTAGGATTTGTCACTCCGATCGTCGAGAGGTATCTCTGGGCCCTCTCGGTAATGCACATCACTTAAGCCTTGCAAGCATGGCAACTAATGAGTTAGTTGCGGGATGATGTATTACGGAACGAGTAAAGAGACTTGCCGGTAACGAGATTGAACTAAGTATTGGATACTGACGATCGAATCTCGGGCAAGTAACATACCGATGACAAAGGGAACAACGTATGTTGTTATGCGGTCTGACCGATAAAGATCTTCGTAGAATATGTAGGAGCCAATATGGGCATCCAGGCCCCGCTATTGGTTATTGACCGGAGACGTGTCTCGGTCATGTCTACATTGTTCTCGAACCGTAGGGTCCGCACGCTTAACGTTACGATGACAGTTATTATGAGTTTATGCATTTTGATGTACCGAAGGTTGTTCGGAGTCCCGGATGTGATCACGGACATGACGAGGAGTCTCGAAATGGTCGAGACGTAAAGATTGATATATTGGAAGCCTATGTTTGGACATCTGAAGTGTTCCGGGCGAAATTGAGATTTTACCGGACTACCGGGAGGGTTACCGGAACCCCCCGGGAGCCAAATGGGCCAACATGGGCCTTGGTGGAAAGGTGAAAGGGCTGCCCCATGGGCTGCGCGCCTCCCCCCCTCCCCTAGTCCTATTAGGACTAGGGAAGGTGGCCGGCCACCCCTCTCTCTTTCCCCACTTGGGGAGTCCTATTTGGAATAGGATTGGAGGGGAGTCCTACTCCCGGCGGGAGTAGGACTCCTCCTATGGCTGCCGCACCCCTCCCCCTTTGCTCCTTTATATACGGGAGCAGGGGGCACCTCTTGACATACAATTGATCATTGAGATCATTCCTTAGCCGTGTGCGGTGCCCCCTGCCACCATATTCTACCTCGGTCATATTGTTGCAATGCTTAGGCGAAGCCCTGCATCGGTAGTACATCAAGATCGTCACCATGCCGTCGTGCTGACGGAACTCATCCTCGACGCTTTGCTGGATCGGAGCCCGAGGATCGTCATCAAGCTGAACGTGTGCTAAGAACTCGGAGGTGTCGGAGTAACGGTGCTTGGATCGGTCGGATCGGGAAGAAGACGTACAACTACTTCCTCAACGTTATGTCAACGCTTCTGTTGCGATCTACAAGGGTACGTAGATCATACTCTCCCCTCGTTGCTATGCATCACCATGATCTTGATTGTGCGTAGATTTTTTTTTGAAATTACTACGTTCCCCAACAAGAACTTCAAGGGAGGCGATCGAGTCTTGTGGGGAAAAGTGCGCAAACCTCTGCAGAGTGTTAAAACCTAATCGATTAGCCGTGTCCCCGGTTACGGACAACTTGAGCATCTAGTAGTGGAAATGCTGGGAGATCTCATCACTCTTAATTTAAACAGTTGGGTTTAAATGAAACTTTGGGAATGGATTGAGTTGGGTTTACCAACTCATCCTATGCTATACAGTAGTGGTAGAATGATATCTTTTATTCTAGGGAAAAACTAGCTTTATGCAAAAACTAAACTTAGAGCTTTCCTCCAGCCAAATTGCATGTACAAATAGGTTCATTATTCTTATGATGTGACTTGCCAGTACATTCAATGTACTGACCTATAGGGCTGCAACGTCTTATGTTGCAGGAATTTTCTACGACGAGTAAGAGTTACGTTGTAGGGTTACGGTCTACACTCAACTTGCCGTTGGCGTTGATGGGACTCCACACCCGTTCGATTGTTTACGCTGAGACTTATGAGGTATATGTCAGTTTTACGTTATTTATACATGTGATTGCACTTTGATATATACGTTGATGTACTGTGTGTGCCAGCATACCGATCCAGGGATGGCACAGATACACAGAGGCTTGGCCGTTTGAGGTCGGGTCGCTACAAATATGGTATCAGAGCACATGTTGACTGTAGGACGTGACCCTAGAAACTGGAAAGCCCTTAGGATTTCTCTTAAACTTTATTTTGAAAAAGGTCATTTACCTCTCTTCTTTTCTGAGCTTTATCAAATCTTTCCTTTTACCTCAAATAGTTAGACAATACCCCGTTCACTTTGGACCACACGGAGAATGAACTGAAGCCACTCCGAGAACGACAAGATATTAGACTTCACCATACATTAGAAGAGTTGAAGCTACAATAGTCGAAGCCTCCGAAGAATTGAAGAATTTGAAGACACTGAAGAATTCCAAGATTTATATGAACTTTAGAGGACCAAACCCCTGTTGTATACTTACGTTAGATGCGATGTTTGTGAGCTGTCATTGTTTGATGTTTTTCCTAACAGCCACAAATAAAACTTATTTTCAAAACTATATTGTGTGTATTGTGTGTATCTCTCTATCCCTCTTATCTCATCCCGAAACCCTTGGACCCAATAGATGATGAATGAAGATGGACTTGCATTCTCTGAACCGATCACTCAGTTGGAGGCAGAGCTATGGATTCAAAACATGGAGAATCACTTCAGGAGCAATTTGGTTGCAAGGAAGTATGAGGTTCAATACGCTCTTCAGTACTTTACAAAAAGTGCTGCAACCTGGTGGAAAATGCATCAGGCCATACAAGGATGTAACGGAGCAAAAACTTGGGAGGAATTCAAGATGACTCTACTGAGGTCTCGTCTTATTCAGAAGCCCTATGGCAATAAAATGAAGAAACCTTGTGCATGCAAGATTTGTGGTGAGATAGGACATACCCATGAAGAACACAAGGATGGATGCCCTCATTGTGAAGGAAATCACCAAGGTGAAGAATGTCCAACTAGGCAGGTTACTTGTTTCTTGTGTGAAGGAACTACGCACTACCCTGCCCAGTGTCATATTTATCCCAAGGTACAAGAAATTACCAAGCAGCAGAAGGAAGCAGTGAAAGAAGCCCTCGGGGAAAGTTTAAAAGAACCTGTGATGAAGGAAGATGCTAACGACCCTGATGGAGAAAGCCTAAACAGATTTTACTCCAATGCTTGCTATTCATGTGGAGAAGAAGGACATTTTTCACAGTATTGCACGAAGGAAAGCCAAGAGTATCTGGGAAACTTCCCGACGGAAGAAGTGGAGTTTGATCGACAAGAGATAGAGGAATTGATCGGAACAAAGAAGTCGAGGAAGAGAAAGAGCATGTATCCCCGGAATAACCCAATTTCTGCAGAAAAGGACATGAGTCAAATCACTTGTTACAGGTGCAAGGATTTAGGTCATTACGCTAGCAAATGCCCAACAAGGAAGCCAAGAACCCAAGGAGCCAAGATAACCACCAGGAAGCCCCTGGATTTGTCTGAAGTCATTTGTTTATGCTGCAAAGGAGTAGGACATTTTGCGAGAGAATGTTCAGACCTGAGGAGAGCTTGAGCAGAGTAGTTGAGATCTTGATATGGGAATAAAGCATGTAATAAATATGGGATGCACTTTTATTTTCGTTGGGGATGTTGAGTTGAGTTGTGAAATGGGAATTGTAATGGTTCGTGAAGCAATAAAAGTTGATGTGGTTGGAATCTCATATGAGGTGTCATGAGTTGTTTGTTGATTGTGAGTACCTCTCTCGCTATCTCACCCAGACTAAAACCTCGAACCCATGGACAAGCTGACCCCAACTTTTCCCAGAAAAACAACCACATTTCACCCAAGGAAATACATATAGTATCCTGAGTACCCCTTCTATCTTATGCCTGCAGATGACAACCCTTTACGAGTCTTTTCTGAAGGGCCCGAAAACAATCATGACCCTGACCAGTGATCAGGATTACCCGAAGATCCTGAAGGACATGATGAAGCATATTCAACTTGAAGGAGATGCAGTTTACAAGGGTTATCCTTTCATGGAGAAGGGAGTTGAACTCTGGTATGTGGAGGTACACCTCCACCGTGTGAAGGGAGTTTGCCCAAAGACTATGGGGCAATACTTTTTCATTTCTCGAGTACCACGAGCAACATTCTTCGACTCTGTTCGTGAAGCTGCTATGGAAGCCATACGTCAGATTGGAGAAATACTAGAAGCAAGACTCCGTCACACTCAGGAATACCCGAGGGAGGTGCATGCAGAGATGATGGAGATGAAGCTAATGGCCACCACGATGAAGCAAAACATCGATGATTTGAAGGATCGCATTGCACAATTCTAGTGGGACTGAAGTATCTTCAAGAAGGACAAATGAATAGAGATGGAAGTACTGCTTGACCATACCAAACTATGTGGGTGGCAGATTTTGTAATAGAGTTCTTTTGCAATTTGAGTTTTGAGTAGTGGTTAAGGATGTAATAAAAGATTTGATATGAAGAGAATATGAATTATGGATGAACCAGTGCATTTTTTTGCGATACTTGTCTGTGTGAACACTTGACCAATGGAAAAGGAAATGTATTCCATAGAGTGGAGTTTGGACAAATGAGTTGGGGTTTGGTTTTAGTTATGATGGTTACCCCGAGAGTATGAAGTAATGAATTACTATTGGATTTAAATGAGATGTAATGTTGGAATATGGAACAATAGTAATTCCAAGGATGAGTTAAAGATATACAAGTGTTGAAGTGGGCCATAACCCATAGGACCCGGGATTTGATAAGGAAACAAGCACAATCTTGTTGAAGAAAAGAATTCTGAAGGAAGCTGTGATTTCATCATCATATGTTTCATAGGAGGTTATGTAAACCCGAGAGTTGTGAAGAAACGATAGAGGGTTTTTTTTGGCTTGCAGAACCAATGGATTACCCAAACCAGTTCATGGGGAAGAGAAGTTCTACAATGCTTGTGAGGATGCCCAAGTGTTAGAATACGTGATTCACTATCTGCGTATGTGGTAATGATTCAAGTACGGGATGGATTGGCCCCCATACCGGAGACTTCTATCATGAACTATCATATGTTGATGGAAAATCAGAGAGCTTGAAAACCCTAGAAGAGTGTCGACACGACAAATCAAAAGCCTCAGAATGGCAGGACGATGGAAACCCTGTACAGGCACCTTTTGCCAATCGTAGGTTATGCGGTGAGGTTCAACCCAGACCCATTTCCTGCAGGAGAAACCAAAAATTGTTGACCACCATCAGATTTTCGATAGTTGTTTAGCATTGGCGACAGACCTATCACCTAAGAAGACTCAGTCTCGGGAGGATCTTATTTGTATGAAAGGACTCAAGTTTTTGAGGGAAAAAATGGTTATGCCCTTACCGGAAGAACACCAACGAAGGAGCGATCCCGGAGAATATGAGAAGACCGACACCGTCAACGCAAAGGATGGAGTACATGAGTTTTGTTGCAACCGTAACCACGCTTCTAAGGGTGGTAGCACCCCATACCTTGTGTTGATGAATGGATTTTCAAGGAGACCCCCCCCCCAATCTAACCTTCTTTCTAGCCTCTTTGAATCTCGAGGACGAGATTCATTTTAAGGGTGGTAGTTTGTAACATCCCAAAATTCTAAATTTTGGAATGTTATATTAAATAAATAATTGTGATTGTTGTGTGGTTGATTGTGTGAAATTGAGTGGAAATAGAAACTTTTTTGAAAGTTGAATGAGAGGGAATAAAAGGACTTTCCAAAAACTTTTCATTTTGAATTTTGATCTCCATGAATTCAAATTCATTTCATCACAAAACCCTGGAGTGGAGATAGTATGACTTCTTCCATTTAAAGAAATTAAAAAAGGGGTTTTGAAGTAGATTTGAATTCCATTTGAACAATAGTCCAACTCAGAGACTTTATGCCACTCAAGGATTTTCATGAGAGAAGATAATAGGACTTCTTTAAAATATATGAAATAGAGTGGGAAGTGATCAGGAGCACTTTTGAATTTCATTTGGTTCACTTTTGGAAAGTTTTTCGTTTTGAGTTTCAAAAACATTTCCATTCATTCAAATAAAATAAAGAGAGAAGGAAATAGGACTCCTTCAAATATCAGAAAGAAAATACGGAAATGGATTATGAAACCAATAGAAGTTATTTTAACAATATTTGAAATCATTTGCATCTCATGATTTATTGCATTTTGGAGTTTTCTGGGATATTCAAATATTATTTTCCACTCAAGAGAAATAAAGGAGAGAGGATAGAATGACTTCCTCAAACAAAAAGGAGCTGGAGAATTCATTATAATATTATTTGGTTTTTTGGAGTTTATTAGGTATTTATTTTCTTGGCAAAAAGTGCATTTACTGCATTAGATAAAAAATCAAAATTATATGTGCTGGGATTAATGTTCATTATTCTATATATTATCAATAGTGATTTTAGGAATTACTATGGAATTTTTATGAATTCGTTGGAGTTGTTTTTGACCTCACCACGTTTTCTGTAACAAAAAAAACATGCACGCACACCGCACTACCTGGACCGAGGCCACTTCGGCCCAGGGGCGCACCGACCGGCGCAGCCACAGGCCAGTTAGGCCAAGGCCCAGCTGTAGCGCTAGGGCAGCCAGCGGCAAGCGCCCTAGGGCCGCACGCACGAGCCGCCAGCTCCTCCCTTCGCTTGCTACCTGCTGCTGCCGCTGACGCATGGGGCCCGCCCATCGTCCCTAACCTCCCGCAGACCCCGCTGGATGAGCACACGCACGCCCAAACCTGGCGGCCGAAGCTCTAGGGATAGAGCTTATCCCTCGCTCCCCGAGCTCCTAACCGCGCCTATAAAACCCGCAAGACCCCCTCTCTCCGTTCTGCCAATTCGCTCGTCGTCTCGCACATCACAGGCGCCGCCTTCGTCAGTTGGATCTCCCCGGCCGGAGCTCCGTTCGCCGGAGGAGCTCGACGACCGTAAGCCACCCCGAGGCCTCAAACTCCGTCAAACTACTCCCCATGTTCTTCCGCACCTAGTTGACATCTCATTTTGCCCCTAGGTTCGCCAGAGACGCTGTCCCCATGACCTGCGTCCTCGCCGGAGCACGGAGACGCCGCACTTTGCTCCGCCCGTCCGGGTCACCCCGATGCGCGCCGTCGCCACCACCGGACTGCCCACGTCGTTCCCGTCCCGTTCGTCTCCTCCCCCGCCGCCGAGGAGCACTGCCGCCACCGCCCGTTCGCCGCCTGACGCCAGCGCTGCCGCCCCTGTTCACGGTCCTCGCTCGCTGTAAGTCACCCGCTTCTTCCCGTTCGTTTAGTTTTTTTGTATTAGCACGGTTTTGTTTTAGTTCGGTTAACCATGGTTTTAAATAAACCGTGCGGTTTAGTTAAAAAAACCCGGTCTCCAGTTTTCTTTTTTTTGCCACGGTAGTTGTTTTGCTTAGGTAGCGGCCGTTCGCCGAATAGCTTCCGCAGCGAATGCTGCTCGGCCAGTAGGAAGCCGCCACGTGGCCAGGGACCTGGTCGCGAATAAAATTTTCACAGTCAAGTCCTTGTAAATTTCAGTTTAGCCCCTAAACTTCAAATGGTTGTATCTTTTTAACTGTAACTCCAAATTCGACGAAACCAGCGGCAGAATGTTCGTCTCGAATAGCTTTATCCAGAAAACCAACTTTGAAAACTTTTGGCTGAATTCAAATTTGAACTTTATTCAGATTTTAATTCAAACTTCAATTGACCATATCTCCTAAACCGTAGCTCTGATTGATGTGATTCTTTTTGCACCGTGTCACCGTTGCCAAACCCTATCACTTGGACCTATCTCACGATATTTTTTTCACACATTAGGATCTGTCCATAGTAGTTTTACTCATATTCCTAGTAGGCACTGTGGTCCACATCACAATTTTTGGCACCCATGCCCTATGTTGTTTTGCACTTAGTATTTACTTTCGATAGTTAAGTCTGTTGTGTGTTCCTTTGGATTTTCCGAGTCTTTTCATGTTGCATGTTATTTGGTTCTCTGAAATGATTGCTTATGTGAATGCAATGTTTGACTTTATAGATTTTCATCGGAGAGAGACGAATAGTTCTATTGAGTAAATTTCTGAGAGTGATATAATCCTCATCAACTGTTACCAGGCAAGTTCACATTTGACCATTCTTCCAATCACCTATGTTTTATATTATGCACTTAGTCCTTTTGTGGTAGGATTGCATGGTAGGATTTATTGTTGCCAGATGGCTATGCCGTTACCTAGTAGTTCATTTGAGGTAGGTCTGATCTATACAACCTTGTCACCACCGTGTAAGTTTATTTCCACCTCACAAATGTAGACGTGGAATTGGGAAGTGTTCATGGTGAGACATGAGTGACAAAGTAGTAATCAGGACCAAGACATGTAAATGAACTACCTGGGCGGAGGTTTGGTTTGAATGGTGGCGAAGTACAGTGGGAGCATGCATGGGAAATCCATGGTGGTGCACCACTAGTGGTCCGTCCGCCCAGGCTCAAAGAGATCAATTGTATTCTCATGTCTAGAAGCTTACGTGTGCAGCCACAAGCCAATATGGGCTCTGGCTTAGTTGAGTAGTTAGTGTGACCCCTTCCGGGATGGGCTAGCAGATGTAGAATGATGTAGGTGTACCGGCCTATCCGTGGGTTAAGGGGGAACATTTTCGAAAGACTATGTCTCGGTCATCCTGTTCTCAAACGCCAAGCAGTGTGAGAACTTCAAGGGAGGCGATCGAGTCTTGTGGGGAAAAGTGCGCAAACCTCTGCAGAGTGTTAAAACCTAATCGATTAGCCGTGTCCCCGGTTACGGACAACTTGAGCATCTAGTAGTGGAAATGCTGGGAGATCTCATCACTCTTAATTTAAATAGTTGGGTTTAAATGAAACTTTTGGAATGGATTGAGTTGGGTTTACCAACTCATCCTATGCTATACAGTAGTGGTAGAATGATATCTTTTATTCTAGGGAAAAACTAGCTTTATGCAAAAACTAAACTTAGAGCTTTCCATCAGCCAAATTGCATGTACAAATAGGTTCATTATTCTTATGATGTGACTTGCCAGTACATTCAATGTACTGACCTATAGGGCTGCAACGTCTTATGTTGCAGGAATTTTCTACGACGAGTAAGAGTTACGTTGTAGGGTTACGGTCTACACTCAACTTGCCGTACGTTGATGGGACTCCACACCCGTTCGATTGTTTACGCTGAGACTTATGAGGTATATGTCAGTTTTACGTTATTTATACATGTGATTGCACTTTGATATATACCTTGATGTACTGTGTGTGCCAGCATACCGATCTAGGGATGGCACAGATACACAGAGGCTTGGCCGTTTGAGGTCGGGTCGCTACAACCACGATGAAAATGTTGAGTGGCTCTCATATGCATTATTGTTGATCTAACAAAGAGCCCATATTACCTTGTCTTCTCCTTTTGAATAAAATGTTTGCAGATTCCAGCTTAGTCCACGACACTCTTGCACTATTATTATTTTCATATCATTCGGTCGTGCAAGTGAAAGGCAATAATGATGATATTTGATGAACTGGCAGTGGTAGAGAGAAACGGGTATGAACTCGACTTGTTCTATTTTTGTAAATATGTTTAACCTAGTATCCATGATTTAGCCTATTATGATCAAACATGTTTGCAATGACAATTAGAGATTATAGTTTCTCATGCCATACATAAGTAGCTAGGAGTGGATAATGATTTATCTTGGATGTCAACATTGCGTTAAAATGATTGTGGTGTAGTATGATGATATGGTATCCTCCTCTGAATGTTTGAGTGGCTTGACTTGGCACATGTTCATGCATGTAGTTGAATCAAAACCAACATAGCCTCTATGATATTTATGTTCATGGTGCTCATATCCTACTCATGCTAGTATCCAATGTTACTTATGCATAATGCATGTTCATGACCGTTCTTGCTCTCTAGCTGGTCGTTTCTCAACCTATTGGCTAGCCTTCACCTGTACTAAGCGAGAATTATGCTTGTGCATCAAAAACCTTAAACCCAAGTTATTCCAAATGAGTCCACCATACATACCTATATGCGGTATTACCCTGCCATCCTAAGTAAATTTGCATGTGCCACCTCTAAAAACTTCAAATAAATATCCTTTTTGTGTACCTTGATTGTTCATAGAGCGATAGGAGGTAGTCGGTATCTTCCATGCTAAGCGGGTTAATATCATGATGAGTGTTTATTCACTCGTCCTTGCACGAGAAGGGGCGGTAATAGGGATTCCCAGTCCCAAACTGCAAAAAGAAAAGAGCTTACAAATAATCAAACAAAAACTCCTACGGAGTCATAACCTTTACTTTATCGATTGGGAACCGGAGCTAATGTGTTTAGCATGGAAGATACCAATAACTAATGGTCGCGAAGTAAACAAGAAGGGTGCATCCCTCAAATTTTCATTTACCTCTGTTTTAAAAAATTGAGCTCTGGCACCTCTACAAATCACTTCTTCGCTCTGCGAAGGGACTATCTATTTACTTTTATGTTGTGTCGTCACCTTCTCAAATAAGCGCCAGAACCTAAGAGCATTGTTTTCATGCTCATGCACTGTGTGTAGCTAATGTTGGGTGCATCATAACTGGATATTTTCTACCTGAATTACAATGTTTAGTCGCTTCTTGAACTTTGGAGGTGCTCTGCATTTATGTTTTGCGGTCTTAGAAAGGGCTGGCGAGATACCACTATTGCCATATTATATCATGGTTGTTTTGACAATGTGTTGTTGTTCGAAATATCTTATTATTGCTTGCTAGCTGATTATGTCATTGATATGAGTTAATATAATTTTTACGAGTTATTGTCGACATGGTTAGTTATAATCTTGGCTGAAAACCTGGTGTTGTTTAAGCTTATTTATGCAAACAAGAGCAAAAGAGTTCGTAAAAGTTTTTCTTTTTCACTTTCAGCTTATCAACTGAATTGCTTGAGGACAAGCAAAGGTTTAAGCATGGGGGAGTTGATACGTCTCTGACGTATCTACTTTTCCTAATGCTTTTCCTCTTGTTTTGGACTATAATTTGCATGATTTGAATGAAACTAACCTGGACTGACGATGTTTTCAGCAGAACTACCGTGGTGTTGTTTTTGTGCAAAAATAAAAGTTCTCAGATTGGAACGAAACTTTGCGAGGATTTTTTATTCAATAAAAGATAATTTCTGGGGCCAAGAACCACTGGAGGGAGGCACTTGGGTGGGCACAACCCACCAGGGTGTGCCCCCCTCAAGCACACCCAGGTGGGTTGTCCCCACCTGCTGGCCCCGCAGACCCTGAAACCAATGCTATAAAATCACATATTTCCAGAAAAAATCAGGGAGGAAGAATTATCGTGTTTCACGAGATGGAGCCACCGCCACCTCCTGTTCTTCATAGGGAGGCCAGATCTGGAGTACGTCTAGGGCTCCGGAGAGGGGAATCTTCGATCTTCGTCATCACCAACCTTCCTCCGTCACCAATTCCATGATGCTCTCCACCGGGAGTGAGTAATTCCTTCGTAGGCTCGCTGGTCGATGAGGAGTTGGATGAGATTCATCATGTAATCGAGTTAGTTTTGTTAGGGCATGATCCTTAGTATCCATTATGTTTTGAGATTGATGTTGCTATGACTTTGCCATGCTTAATGCTTGTCACCTTGGGCCCGGGTGCCATGATTTCAGATCTGAACCATTTATGTTATCACCATTATATCTATGTTCTAGATCCGATCTTGCAAGTTACAGTCACCTACTACGTGTTATGATCCGGTAACCCCGGAGTGACAATAGTTGGGACACTTCTCGGTGATGACCATAGTTTGAGGAGTTCATGTATTCACCGTGTGTTAATGCCTTATTCCGGTTCTCTATTAAAAGGAGGCCTTAATATCCCTTACACTACTAGGGAGAAGCCTAGCAGCAGCGTGGGTTTTGGGTGTATCAGTAGCGCGGGTGCCGCGCTACTGATACGGCGCCACGGCTAACTTGTAGCAGTAGCACGTGTTGACACACGCTACTGCTATACATGGTTAGCTGTAGCGTGCGTTGCAAACAACGCTACTACTAATTAGTTGTAGCGGGTCTTATATCCCGCGCTACTGCTATTACTTTCAAAAACAAAAAAATCTCGATCCCGTGCGTGTTGTCAATGGTAGCAGTGGTTCGATCTAGCGATGTTTGGCTTCACAGGAGGCATGAATGGACAGCGGAAGACCAGATCCAGGAGTGGCTGTTGGAGAGGGCCTGTTTCTATGGCAGAGCCAGGCCGCGGCGTGGGGCTCCTCTTCCTGACCATGCCAGATAGCTCCGGGTCGTCCATGGCGACGACCTGCACGGGCATGGACATGGGAGGGTGAGTCAAACCAGAGGGAGAGAGAGGAAAGGAAAACCGAGGGAGAGAGGAAGGTGATGTAGGGAGCAGCGGAGCTAGTCACCGGTGGTGAGGTGCTCCGGTGTGGTGGCGCGGGGCGGCGGCCTCCTAGACGTCGGTGGAAGACCGGCGAGCTCCTAGACGCCAGTGGTGCGAGGCGGCGGCCTCTTTCGGCGCCACGGAGATGGATGGGTGCATGGGCAAGAGGTCCATGTGAGAGCGTATGGAAAGTGAGAGGAGAGAATGGTGGAAGAGAGAAGGGATTTGGGAGAGGAGATGGGGATTCGGCCGAGGATATGGTGACTTCACCTACCTCGTACTTAGTAGTAGCGAGGGGTATAAAACCGCGCTACTACTATCAACTTAGTAGTAGCGCGGGTTTATACCCCTCCCTACTACTATGGCATGTGTCGAGGAGCACGATAGAGACTGCTTAGTAGTAGCGAGGGTTAAAAACCCGCGCTACTACTATCAACTTAGTAGTAGCGAGGGGTAAAAACCCGCGCTACTGCTAATTAGCAGTAGCGCTTCTTTTTGTGCCGCGCTGCTGCTAAGATTATGTGTATAAGGTTTTCCCTAGTAGTGTTAGTTTCCAATAGGACCCCGCTGCCACGGGAGGGTAGGACAAAAGATGGCATTCAAGTTCTTTCCATAAGCACATATGAATATTTACGGAATACATGCCTACATTATATTTATGAACTGGAGCTAGTGCCGTATCGCCCTAGGTTATGACTGTTATATGATGAATATCATCCAACAAATCGTTGATCCACTTCCTACGATTTTCCTACATATTGTCTTGCTAAGTTACTACTGTTGTTGTTACTATTGTCACTGCTACAAAACTATTACCATCACTGTTACCGTTACTGTTGTTGCTACCACTACTATCAAAGCTATCATATTACTGTGCTACTGATCACTTTGCTACAGATAATTAATCTCCGGGTGTGATTGAATTGACAACTCAGTTGCTAATACTTGCAAATATTCTTTGGCTCCCCTTGTGTTGAATCTATAATTTTGGGTTGAATACTCTACCCTCCAAAATTGCTGTGATCCCCTATACTTGTGGGTTATTAGTGACAAGGTTGTATCAACCGTTGGAGGTTTATGTAAACGTATAGCATTTTGAATCTTTTGGTTGAACCCTTATACAATTTTTTTCACAAAGAATGCCTGGTCATAGTTTTTGTTATACACTAATACTTTATGCACTAGTTCCTCAAACTTGTGGTGATATGCAGTATTGGTAATACACTCAAGAGCCCCTAACTTACTATGATATTTATCTCTCCCAATTTTTTTGGCTCAAAACTACCACTAATTATCCCCCTTATCAACATTGTGCATTGCCTCATATGTTTGCAACCACAAGGCAACATTACCCCTAAAATTAATTGTAGCAAAGCTAGCCCAAGTTACTATAGGAACAACATACACATTGAAATATTTTTCTTCTACTTACTTCCACCAAGCCAGATTTCTTCCCATCAATTTTTGGAAAATCTCTTTTAGGCATGCCACCCTCCCCCTGTGACCAAATCGATACCCAGCTGATTGTGAATGATCAAGTGTAGTGGAACATTCTCCCAAATTGAATAGCACATGTGTTTGAGAAAAAGTGAGCTTACCCCTGGCTAGGGCATGCTTGCGACAGTGATGACCCCAGCCACGACACCCTGGTGATTAGATTCGTTGTTGTGCCCTTCTGGTTGAGGCGTTGTCTTTGTTGGTGGAGCATCGTTGTCGGCTTCCATCGTCCCACGCCCACTCTAACATCTGTAATGGTGTCGGTGTACTAGAGTAGGGGTACCCTAGTATCCCGAACTTGTGCACGGGCAGTCGCAGCATCCCGCGGCAAGGCTTGCCGGGTGACCGCCAAGGTCCTCCGTGGTTCCTTTGGAGCCATTCAAGAACAAAGTGTCCAAGCTAAGGAGACAAGACCCCGGCAAGAGGAGCTTGCCGGGAAGGCTAACAAAAGCATCCCAAGACCCCGGCAAGAGGAGCTTGCCGGGAAGGCCACCCAAGGCAGTTCAAGGAACTTGCCGCGGCGCACCACGCGCCCCGGCAAGGCCCAGTGAGCGACAAGCTCACGGACGCGACAAGACAACAACCGCGGCAAGGCGCTTGCCGCGGCAAGACACCACTGTGCCCGCGCTCCAGCACATCCACCAACGTGTCGCTCTGGGACCCTTCCAGGCGTACGTGGCGGGAGGCTGTGCAGCTTGCGGTGCGCGGTGGCAAGCGGCGCTGACAAGATCGCCATCGTGGCGAACGGTGGCGCCCCTAACGGTCCCTTTTCGCACTGTTTAGGCGACGTAGACGGGCATTTAAAGCCCTTGTCCCCTGCCGTCAGGGTTAGGTATGATACACTATAGCAGGTAGCTGTGCCTACCACAGCACCTTTCCATTTTTTCCCTTTACCTCCTTTGCCACCTATCGGTAACCCCTTGAGCATATAAAAGGAGGCCCGTGGGCAACGTAGAGGGGGGTTCGAACACTCACGCTCGGTCTCGTTAGCTGCTGAAGTGTACTGTAGCACTCCGCGCTCCCGAGCTAGAAATCAATACAAACCACAAAGCAGGAGTAGGGTTTTACGCATCCGTGCGGCCCGAACCTGGGTAAATCGCTCGCGTGTATCGCCTCGATTTGCTCTTTGCGCGATATCCGCCCCCGCCGAACCGAAAGGGACCCGGTCCGCCGGTCCCATAGGTTCCCGTGGATCAGTACCCCGGCATCTTTGGCGCGCCAGGTAGGGGCGTCGAGGTTGTGTGAACCAGATCCGGCGTTCTCGCGAGCTAGATCTTCATCATCTTCATCAACATGCCGTCGAAGAAGAAGGTTTCGGAGGCAGCTGCTCCGTCCACGCCGAGCCAACCACCGCCGGAGCAAACGGTTGGTGGGGCAGACGCCGGCGGAAGAACGGGCGTCGACGAGGGAGCTCGCGGTGCTGCCAGGTCCAAGGGCGAGGCTGCGCTGCCCATCGGTGGCGTAGCAGGTTCCCACAACGACCGGGCGCACTCCAAGACCTCGGCGTCCGTACATGCACCGCGCCCGTCTCAGGAGGCGCGGGACCGGCAACGTCATGGTACTCACGGTACCATGCGTTTGCTAGACCAAGATCGAGCTGGTGGATCTTGGAGCGCTCAGGACCACCATGCACACCAGCATGCTGGCACGAGCGAGGCACGGTCGCATGGTCAGGATATTGCTCCTTCTAACGTAGTTAGAAGTCCGAGCATATCCCGCTCCTCGCACCGTTCGCCACCACCACCCGCCACTGCAGCAGAAGCTTTGGCGCGGGCTCAGCTGCTCCTAGACTACCCTCCAACGGCGGACAAGATCGACGATTGGAGGGCCACCATCCAGAGTCTCATCGGCTTTGCCAACGGCGACCCTCCACAGCAGCCGAGCACGTCGCAGCCGCGGCAAGCTAGCCAGGCACGGGCCGGAGATGACAAGACTGGTGGGGGTGCAACTACTGTGCACTCTCTGCCCCGAAGGCCAAGATCGCCGACTCGCCGGATCCACCTCGACAGCGACTCAACCGCGTCGTCAGATCCGCAGGCTCGTCGCGATCAGCGCCAAGTTCTTCAAGAACGACAACAAGAAGACGCTCGTACTCGCATCGAGCGCCGAAGAGAAGCGCGACGTCAGTCAGACCAGCGCGCTGGGCCCTCTGTTGACATGCATGCGCCAGGGGAACCAGGCGACTTGCCGTACGCGGTAGGTTGCCCTGCGTTCACTCATGAGCTGCGGCAAGTCCAGTGGCCCAGCACGAAGAACTTCAAACCAGATGTACCAGAGAAGTACGATGGCAAGACGCATCCGTCGGAGTTCCTCAGCATCTACACCATCGCGGTGCAGGCTGCCGGGGGGCGAGACGACAAGATCCTTGCCAACTACTTCCCGTTGGTGCTCAAACCCAACGTCAGGTCCTGGCTCATGCACTTGCCGGACAACTCCATATCTTCCTGGGCTGACCTATGCCACCAGTTTGTCGGCGCCTTTACAGGCGGCCACAAACCTCCTGGCCAGGAAAGCGACCTTCATCTGCTTGCCCAGAAGGAAGGAGAGCCCCTGCGCAAGTACATTCAGAGGTTCAGCCGTGTACAGTATAACATCCCAGACGTCCACCCCGCCGCGGTCATCAGTGCGTTCCATCAGAACGTGCGTAACCGCAGGATGAGGGAGGAGATGGCGATGTGCAGGATCAGAGACGTCAGTGAGCTATATGCCCTGGCCGACAAGTGTGCACGTGCTGAGGAAGGAAGGAAACTTCCCGGAGAGAAGACCGGAGCAAAAGGATCTGACAGTGAGGATGCTGCCCCGGCAAAGAAAAACCGGCTGCGAAACAGGAAGAAGAAAGGCAAAGAGGTGCTAGTCGTTGAGCAGTCCGGCAACGAAGGTGGCGCCAAGAAGGCTAAAGTTGGTAGCTCCGGCAAGGAGGTTGCCGCGTGCACCAACTGCCAGGCTGTGGCGGCCGCCGACAAGCAGGACGGCACCGACAAGCAGTACTGCAAGATTCACCGCACCAAGGGCCATGACCTCCAGAGCTGCAAAAAGGTCGAGCAGCTTGTCCAGCAGCAAAAGGCTGAGTACGAGCGGCGAGACAAGGAGAGAGCCCAAGGAGGTGCTGGAGAATCCGGCAAGAAGCGCGCCGGCCGGGGAGGACGCCGCGGCAAGGCCAAGCAGCGGCAAGGAGACAGACCTCCCCGCGGCCGTGACAACGATGAAGACGACGACGAAGAAGACATGGATGATGTTGAGACCAGTAAGCAGGAATTTCAGAAAGCCACAGAGGTCTTGTGCGTTGACGGTGGTGCTTCTCTGCATACCTCACACCGCCAACTCAAGCAGTGGGTGCGAGAAGCCAATGCAGCAGAGCCACCTGTCGAGTCGCGCAAGCTTCTGAAATGGTCCAGCACGCCTATCATCTTTGACATTGAGGACCACCCTGATCGCACAACTGCGGTCGGGTGCTTGCCGATGTTGGTTTCACCAACTATCCGCAACCTCAAGGTCACCAAGATGCTAGTTGACGGCGGGGCCGGCTTAAACCTGATCTCCTCCGCTGTACTCCAAAAACTCCAAATCCCTGACAGCGAGCTCGAAGAGACCGGCACATTCCAAGGAATCAACCCGGGGAGGAGCAAGCCGAAGGGGAAAGTCACGCTGCCGGTAACATTTGGCAGCGAGCTCAACTTCAGGACTGAGAGGGTCACATTCGACGTCGCCGATATTCCATTGCCTTACAATGGGATACTTGGCCGTCCAGCACTCGCCATGTTCATGGCAGCCTCTCATTACGCATATAACATGCTAAAGATGCCAGGCCCGATAAGCGTCATCTCTGTCCCTGGCGACAAGAAAGATGCTCTTATCTGTGCCGACAAGATCTACCGGGAAGCAGCAGCCGCAGCAGAACGCGAGTCACTTGCCGCTGAAGCTCCTGGGGGGAAGAAGACCAAGCCCGGCAAGAGTTCTGATGCCCACTCCGGCAAGCGCACCTCTTCGGAGTGCTGCGCTGCCGTCGAGGACGCACCATCGAGCTCCACCGGCAAGTGTAAGAAGACGATGGCAGCTCCACCAGAGACGAAGAAGGTGTCCGCCAAGGAGGACGGCACTGGCGGTACCTTTACCATCAGTGCATTGGCAGAATTTATAGCAGAATGGACGCCCACACCAGATGAAGAGATTCCAGAAACAAGCATCCCCGACAAGGAAGTAAGCAAAGAGTGGCTGATGTACTTTGATGGTGCCTTTTCGCTGCAAGGCGCCGGCGCTGGTGTGCTGCTTGTCGCACCCACCGGAGAGCACCTCAAGTACGTAGTCCAGATGCACTTTCCCAAGGAGCAAGCGACAAACAATACTGCAGAGTATGAAGGCTTGCTTGCCGGTCTCAGGATCGCGGCAGACCTTGGGATTAAGAAGCTAATTGTCAGGGGTGACTCACAGCTTGTCGTCCGCCAAGTGTACACGAATTATCAGAGTCCTTTGATGGAAGCTTACGTTGACGAAGTGAGAAAGCTAGAAGAGCACTTTGACGGCCTACAAATGGAGCATGTTCCAAGAGCTCAGAACGCCATTGCCGATGGCCTGTCAAAGCGCGCTGCACTTAAGTTACCTGTGGAACCAGGGATCTTTGTGCTCAAGCTGACTCAGCTGTCCGTGACACCATCAACTGGACAGAGCAAGAATAGGAAGTTAGTTTCTAGTGACTATTTGCCGGCAGAGCTTCCCGAAGCCACCGCCAAGAATCCCAAAATCAACGCCAAGAACGCTGAGGAGCAGTCTGCTCCGGCAAGCCCTAGGGTTTGTTCCGTTGAAGCAGAAGCTCCCAACAAGTTTTGCTCCGGCAAGCTTGCCGGGGAACGTCACGCTCCGGCAGACCCGTGGGTTCTCGCCGTAGAAGCGGACGTTCCCGCAGCCACAGATTTGCCTTTAGTCCTTGTTGTCGAGCCACAAGCTCCAGCATGGGTGCAGCAGATTGTCCATTTCCTTCAGACAGGAGAACTTCCCGAGGAGCAAGAAGAAGCGGAAAGAGTAGCCCGGCAGTCAAGTATGTACCAGTTTGTCGACAAGACACTGTACAGAAAAAGACTCAACGGTGTGAAATTGAAGTGTATTCACCGGGAAGACGGACAAAAGCTGTTGGCAGAGATACATGGAGGCATATGTGGTCACCACATTGGCGCAAGAGCACTTGTCGGAAAAGCATTCCGGCAAGGTTTCTTTTGGCCAACAGCCCTCCAGGATGCAACTGCACAAGTAACCAAGTGTGAAGCGTGCCAGTTCCATTCCAAGCAGATACACCAACCAGCTCAAGCTCTCCAGACGATCCCTTTATCCTGGCCATTTGCGGTCTGGGGGCTCGACATCCTCGGCCCCTTTCCCCGAGCTGTCGGGGGCTTTGAGTACTTGTACGTTGCAATCGACAAGTTCACAAAGTGGCCGGAAGTGGAACCAGTGAGGAAGGTGACAGCACAGTCAGCAGTCAAGTTCTTCAGGTCGATTGTTTGCCGCTTCGGGATCCCTAACAGGATAATCACCGACAACGGCACACAATTCACGAGCTGCACCTTCATGCAGTACGTCCAAGATCTTGGCGCCAAGGTCTGCTTCGCTTCTGTTGCTCACCCGAGAAGCAACGGTCAAGCGGAGAGGGCAAATGCTGAAGTGCTGCGCGGGCTCAAGACCAGAACTTTCGACAGGCTGCACAAGTGCGGAAGAAACTGGATCGAGGAGCTGCCGGTGGTTCTTTGGTCGATCAGAACGACGCCAAATCGAGCCACTGGCCAGACACCTTTCGCTCTAGTCTATGGAGCAGAGGCAGTTATCCCCACGGAACTCGTATACGGGTCACCTCGAGTGCTTGCTTATGATGAGCTCGAGCAAGAGCAGCTGCGACAAGATGACGCGCTGCTCCTTGAGGAAGACCGTCTTCAGGCTGCTGTGCGAGCTGCTCGCTTCCAGCAAGCTTTGCGCCGCTACCATAGCCGCAAAGTTAATGCCAGAAGTCTCGAGGAAGGCGACCTTGTTCTTCGGCGTGTTCAGTCCGCCAAGAATTCCAACAAGTTGACGCCGAAGTGGGAAGGCCCTTACCGGGTGAAATGAGTCACTAGGCCTGGCGCTGTCCGCCTTGAGACCGAAGATGGCATTCCGGTGAGCAACTCCTGGAACATAGAGCATCTTCGTAAGTTTTACCCGTAAGGCGAGGTTGCCGGAATCTGTTCCGGCAACCACCTTCTGTACAAGTCTTGCCGCTGTTGCATGTAATCCTTTGTACAGAGCCGGGCGTAGACCCCGTGCGTAAATAAAGCTCATGTGCCCCGCACATTTTGTCGATTTTATGCTTTCTATTTTTTGGCATATATGATCTGACACTTTGTGCAGCACCTAATCCACGGTAAGCAATAACGAGCCATAAAGCTCCATACCTGCATTGTCTCTTCTTTCTTTTGAAAGGAAGGTTCCCCTCGCCCACAAGTTTGCCGAGGGGAAGGAAGAAGACGATGGTGTGGACCAGGCGTCGTTCAAGGAAGTTTCGCCTTGCCGGGGAGCAAACAACAGAAAAGCTAAGTTGCCAAAGTTTGAGCAATCAAATTTTTTAAATTTTAAGTTATTTCCCTTGAACGACCGCACTTTGTATGGAAAACCTGTGCGCGGAGGAACCTACTCGTAGCTAGTAGCGCCCTTACTTTGTTTTGAGTCCGCTCAACAACTTAAGTGAACTGCTAGCGCCCTTACTTTGTTTCGAGTCCGCTCAACAAATTAAGTGAGCTGCTAGCGCCCTTACTTTGTTTCGAGTCCGCTCGACAACTTAAGTGAGCTGCAAATAGTTGCGACAAGGTTTCTTGCCGGTAGCGGCACCGCCAGCAGGCTGCTGACGTTCCGCACTCAGCGCTCGCGGCTCAGGTGCCTGCGCCGGCAAGTTCCCTAAAAGCGTAGGGTAAAGAGACATACAAAGGGGGAGTCAAGTAAAGGAAATAACGTTGCAATCATTGCCCAGAATAGAGTTATATTACAAAAATAGCTTGTCGCGGCTCTAATAGCTTGTTTTCATAACATGATAAACAGCGGCAAGGAAAGAAGAAATGGGCGGCCTAATCTACGTGATCGCCTTCAACCCTCTTGATCCCGCTCACCTTGTCCACAATGGGTGCGACAAGGGCCTTGAGCTCCTCCAGATCAGCTTCTGGCAGCAAGGTTCTGAGGATGTTGGTGAGGCGGAGGCCCGGATTGTGGAAGGCCACCTTCATCAATACTTTCTGGAGGGCCCCTGCGCAGATCTTGCGTGACTCATCAGCCAGTTGCTTGGGGATCCTCTCCCGGAGTCGCTGAAGGGCTGTCGCCACGCCCTTGAAGAACAGGACGAGCTTGGCGCTGGGTTGGAGGTTGTCGTCGGAAGGATACCCAAGATTTTCCATCCCCAGCTGCGCCAGCTCCTTGTCGATATCTGTGGCGGCGTTCACCAGACTCTCCGTCCAGTGCGTCATAGTTTCCCTGAAGGTGTTCTGGGCGGCGGCAGCGCTCTCCAGCAGCGCCTTGTCGGCCTTGATTTCCTCCTTCAAGGCCGCCTCCCGCTTCTTGGCACTGTCCAGAGTCTTGGTCAAAGTGGTTAGCTTCAACTCAAGATCCACGTTGGAGACCTTGGCGGCGCTGAGCTCTCTGCCCTTCTCGGCGAGACCAGCTTCTAGCTGCGCCACCTTCGCCTTCAACTCCTCCTTGGCGGCCTCGGCGGCGGCGGCAGCATCCTCCGCTTGCTTGAGGGCTCCACCAAGTTTCTCCTCGCGCGAGGCAAGCTCCTCCTCGTGGGCGTCAAGATTGACTTTCTGCTACGCCAGCTCGCCCTCCTCCGCGGTTAGCTTCACAGCGACAAGTCGCTGCCGCTCTTCGGCTTCGGCCTTCTCGAGGAGGAAGGCTTTCCGCGCTTCAGCGAGCTGCTCCCGCTCCTCCGCCAGGGATCGGAGGGCTTCCCGGTGGAAACCCCCGAGCTCTTCCGCGCGCTTTTCGATGTCAGCCCCCGCCTTCGCGACGAGTGCCTCGCGGGACTCCAGCTTGGCTTGTCGCGCGCGGTAGAGCGACATCAACCTGCACAGCAGCCGCTCTTCTTCGGGCTCGTTGCTGCTGCTGCTTGGCGCGTCGACCAGCATCAGCCCTGCGGAGGCAAGCACTTCTCCGTCGAAGATCTCCCCCTCAACCGGCGCTCTGGAGCTTGATGCCCAGGGAAGATTGATGAAGATGTCGTCACCGGCCTTCAGATAGACGCCCGGCTGGGGCTCCTTGGAGCTTGGTGCTGCAGCTTCGGCGGACGGGTCGGCGGTCGGCGTAGCGCCCGGCGCTCCTGCGGCCTCTGGGCCGTCAGTACGATCGCCGGACCCCTCGCCAGTTGCTGCGGCGTCAGCCTTGGCGGCCTCTGCGCCGGCGGCATCTCCAGCACCGGCTAGTTCGTCGGCGGCGACCTCTGTCTCCATCTGCTCCGCGGCGGATGGATCTAACGGCCGAAAAAGGGGGAAGAGTCAAGCAAAAATCCAGCAGAAACTCAGAAAGATCAAAAGAAGGAGACCCCGAAGGAAGTTTTGAAGCAAGAGGAGTACCTGCACTAGGTTCTGCAGTTGTGGTCTCCGCCGTCGGGGGGCCGCTGGTGCTGTCCCTTGCCGGAGAGCCCTCCCTTGCCGGAGACTTCTCCCTTACCGGGAAGCCATCCCTTGCCGGAGAGTTCTCCCTTGTCGGGGGATTCTCCCTTGGCTCCTGGTGGGGCTGCTCGGCTCCTACACAAGTCAACAAGCAGATATCAGCAAAGACAAGTACCCAAGCGTGCCTCGCAGCGGAAAGTAAATCAGACACTTACGCTGGGGGCTGCTCTGGAGGAAAGTCGCCGGGTCCGGCAAGGTCGTCTCGGGCGCGCCACCTGCTGTCGCAGTGGGCTCGTCCTCGATGATGATCACCGGGGCCTTAGCTCTCTTTGCCGCTCTCTGGGCCAGAGTCCTAAAGAAGAACAAGTTCAGAAAGAAAAACAAATGAGAAACAAGATCAACAGCAAGAATCGAAGAACTACAAATACAGCAAGAGAAGCTTACTCTTCTTCTTCTTCCTCGTCGGAGCTGAACGCGGAGAAGTCGAAGTCCGGCGTGCGCCCGGCGCGAGGAGGTGGAGGAAAAGCTTCCCTTGGCCGCTTGGCGGGAGCAGTGGCGGCGGTCTGAGAAGACCCCACCCCGGCTGTCGGCGCGGCGTGAGTAGCAGTAGGGACTGAAGCGGTGGACCGGCTAGACTCCGCTCCAGTTGCCGTCGCAGCATGAGGCGCTCCCGCGGCAACGGTGTTTGCCGCGGTGGAGCGTGTCACGCGGCGCGGCGACTGTTGACCCGCTTGCCGCTCCGTCGCGTCACCGACCTTGCGGAGACGCCTTCTTGGTGGGGATGGAGGCTCTGCTTGCGGCAAGCTGCTCGAGGATGAGGAGGGGGAGGAGTTGATTTCCAATGAGCCGCTTGTGTCCTTGGCGGGCTCGCTCGGCTCGGCGTCACGGGCGGCAAGCTCTTTCTTGCTGGCGGGCTCCCCTCGCTCGGCACGGCTTGCCGCTTCCGCTGCATCAGCCTCCTCCACAGTAAATCCAAACTCGCCCGCGGCTGCGGCTGCCGCTGCCTCCTCCAGCCTAGTGGCGATGAGCGCCATCTCTGCATCCGTGGTGTCACGGGTGAGGCCGTCCTTCTCGTCGGCGCGGATTGGCACTTCCACCAAGTCGTCGAAGAACTGCACGACCTCGTTTGCAGGCTCTTGCCAAGTTGGCACAATCCCGTGCGAGTCGCACTCCAGCATCATTGCACGGATGCGGTCGAGCGCGGAGTTGTTGCACAACGGAACGACGCCCCCCGGCAACCTGAACACCTCGGGATGTTGGGGGTCATACTTGAACAGCTCCTGCAGCATCGCGTTGAGCTCCAGGACTGTGAAGTTGTAATTGAGGCCCGGGCGCAACCTCATGATGTCTGCCGCGTTCTTGAACTCCCAAGTGGGCCTCCCCCGCTCCTGCAGGGGGGCGATGCGGCGGCGAAGGAAGTCTGCGCCAACAGCGCCAACAGTCAGCCCGGCAAGCCTGAGGCGCAGGATCCTGGTGACGGCAATCTTCAGCTTATCGTCCTCCGGGGCCACGTCACTCCAATCGCTGCCGCGGGCTACTGGGGTTCGGCGCGAGTGGTGAATGGTTGCGGGCTCTCCTCGTCAATCCAGCACCAATCAGCTCTCCACTCCTCCCACTTGCCGCGGAATTCTCCCTCCAGATACGTTTCCTTCTTGCTGGACCTTGAGATCCAGGCGATCCCGCCGGACAGGGGCTCTCCTCTCTCTACTCGGGGGATGAAGAAATGGCGGAAGAGAGCTACGTTGGGAAGGACTCCGACAAAGTTTTCGCGGAGATGTGCGAAAACTGCCATGGTCAGAATGGCGTTGGGGGTGAAGTCAAGGAGGTGGAATCCGTAGGTATTCATGATGTCGCAGAAGAAATCAGAGAAAGGCGGGCAGAGCCCGCAGTAGAAGAACAGAGCAAAAAAGGGGTATCCATTCAGAGCCTTCTTCCAAGCGGCTGCGGGGAGTACCTTTGTGCGCGGATGCGCGCGCGTCTCCGCCAACCAGAAAAGGTAGTAGTCCTCCCTCAGATTCTTCGCGCTAAGCTTGGGGGGGAAGACGGCCCACTCCTTCCGTAGCGCCGCGAGCCGCTGCGCCTCGGTCGACTTCACGGCCTTCCCCTTGTCGGCTTTCGGAGCCATTGCGGAAATGGTGGAGGAGGTCGGCGGCGTTGGTGGCGCTGGTGGCGATGGGGGGCGGAGCGCTGCTCTCTCTCTCTCAGCTCTGGGAAGGCGAGGGAGCGGCGGAGATTTCTAAGATTGGAAACAGCAATGGGCGAATGGGCGAACTGCCCCTTTTTCCCCTGCTTATAAAGGGGGGAGGGGGGACGTTCCGCATTTCCGAATAAAGAAACCCCCACGATCTCTCCCACGACGCCGCGTTCGACGCGTGCCATTCGGGGAGGGCGCGGCGGATACGGAGTAAGATACGGCGTAACCTAGGCCGCGCGTGCCCGTGCCCTGTTCTGGGCCTGGCCCAACAGCGCTCGGCACCGTGTATGGCCCAGGCCCGGGGGCTCCTGTCGGTGTACTAGAGTAGGGGTACCCTAGTATCCCGAACTTGTGCACGGGCAGTCGCAGCATCCCGCGGCAAGGCTTGCCGGGTGACCGCCAAGGTCCTCCGTGGTTCCTTTGGAGCCATTCAAGAACAAAGTGTCCAAGCTAAGGAGACAAGACCCCGGCAAGAGGAGCTTGCCGGGAAGGCTAACAAAAGCATCCCAAGACCCCGGCAAGAGGAGCTTGCCGGGAAGGCCACCCAAGGCAGTTCAAGGAACTTGCCGCGGCGCACTACGCGCCCCAGCAAGGCCCAGTGAGCGACAAGCTCACGGGCGCGACAAGACAACAACCGCGGCAAGGCGCTTGCCGCGGCAAGACACCACTGTGCCCGCGCTCCAGCACATCCACCAACGTGTCGCTCTGGGACCCTTCCAGGCGTACGTGGCGGGAGGCTGTGCAGCTTGCGGTGCGCGGTGGCAAGCGGCGCTGACAAGATCGCCATCTGGCGAACGGTGGCGCCCCTGACGGTCCCTTTTCGCACTGTTTAGGCGACGTAGACGGGCATTTAAAGCCCTTGTCCCCTGCCGTCAGGGTTAGGTATGATACACTGTAGCAGGTAGCTGTGCCTACCACAGCACCTTTCCATTTTTGCCCTTTACCTCCGTTGCCACCTGTCGGTAACCCCTTGAGCATATAAAAGGAGGCCCGTGGGCAACGTAGAGGGGGGTTCCAACACTCACGCTCGGTCTCGTTAGCTGCTGAAGTGTACTGTAGCACTCCGCGCTCCCGAGCTAGAAATCAATACAAACCACAAAGCAGGAGTAGGGTTTTACGCATCCGTGCGGCCCGAACCTGGGTAAATTGCTCGCGTGTATCGCCTCGATTTGCTCTTTGCGCGATCTCCGCCCCCGCCGAACCGAAAGGGACCCGGTCCGCCGGTCCCATAGGTGCCCGTGGATCAGTACCCCGGTAAATGGAGGCCGGTAGCGTGATCGATGTGTGCACATGCGGCATCCAACTTGTCGTGACATGAATGGTCTCTGGCATGGACTTGATGGATGCCGCCACAAGCACGGTCACCATCATCATGTCCGTCGGGTCCACTTGCATCTTCTCCATGCCGTTTCACTTGATGAACCAAAGTCCACCCGCCAAGCTGGAAGTTTACAAGTCAAAGAAGATCTGCAGCCAACTGCTCAATGACGTCGATCTGCACCTGAATGGAACTGCATCTCCGCACGCCACCGGAGAATACCAAACAATAGGAAAAATATTGTGGCTAGAGGAAGCAGGGGAACAATGGCTCAGAGTGCCAATATTTACACTTCTACTCTCTCTCATATTTATTTCACAAGCAATACAAGGTTTCTAGAGTTCTAACATCATGCACACATACACAACTTAGAGGGGAGTCCTTGAAGAAGGAAGAGAGTAGGTAGAAGGAGGGGATCGGCATCAACTGTCGTACACATGCCACACACTACAATCACAACGGTTATATATGACAAAGCATGTGGTACCCACTCTCACCCATGCCCTGATGGGGCTTGTCTTGGGCCTAGCCCATTGCAGCATCCTGAAGAGTCCGAGTCTTTCTTTTGGTTTCCTCCTCCTTTTGCTTGTCAAGTCTGCATCTCTCTGTTGGGGAACGTAGTAATTTCAAAAAGAATTCCTACGCACACGCAGGATCATGGTGATGCATAGAAACGAGAGGGGAGAGTGTTGTCTACGTACCCTCGTAGACCGTTTACGGAAGCGTTATATCAATGCGGTTGATGTAGTCATATGTCTTCATGATCCGACCGATCCAAGTACTGAAAGCACGGCACCTCTGAGTTCTGCACACGTTTGGCCCGGTGACGTCCTCGCCTTCTCGATCCAGCAAGAGGGGCGAAGTAGTAGATGAGTTCCGGCAGCACAACGGCGTGGTGACGGTGTTGGTGAAGAACAATCTCCGCAGGGCTTCGCCTAAGCACTACGAAAACTATGACGGAGGATAAACTAGAGGGGACGGGGTAGCCGGCACACGACTTGGTGTTTCTTGATGTGTCTTGGGTGCTAGCCCTACCCCTCTATTTATATGTTGAGCCTTGGGGTCGAAACTTGGAGTAAAAGCCTCCACAAAGTCAGTTTCACCTGAAAGGCAAGAGTCCTTCTCGGACTCCAGGGCCAGACGCCAGGGACCCTGGCGTCTGGCCCCTGGACTCCGCAAAATTTCCTTTTGTGCTTTCCAAAAACCTTGTGGGCTTTCCCCTTTGGCCCAAATAAAGTGTTCTCGTACCCAAACATTTCGGGAAACATCCGGAACCCCTTCCGGTGAATTCCGGAACCCTTTCGGAGTCCAAACACTATTATCCCATATATCAATCTTTATCTCTGGACCATTCCGGAGTTCCTCGTCATGTCCGTGATCTTATCCGGAACTCCGAACAACATTCGGTCACCAACATACATAACTCATAGTACTATATCGTCAACGAACGTTAAGCGTGCAGACCCTACGGGTTTGAGAACTATGTAGACATGACCGAGACACCTCTCTGGTCAATAACCAATAGCGGGACCTGGATGCCCATATTGGCTCCTACATATTCTACGAAGAGCTTTATCGGTCAGACCGCATAACAACATACGTTGTTCCCTTTGTCATCGGTATGTTACTTGCCCGAGATTCGATCGTCGGTATCTCAATGCCTAGTTCAATATCGTTACCGGCAAGTCTCTTTACTCGTTCCGTAATACATCATCCCGCAACTAACTCATTAGTTTCAATGCTTGCAAGGCTTATAGTGATGTGCATTATTGAGTGGGCCTAGAGATACCTCTCCGATAATCAGAGTGACAAATCCTAATCTCGAAATACGCCAACCCAAAAAGTACCTTCAGAGACACCTGTAGAGCACCTTTATAATCACCCAGTTACGTTGTGGCGTTTGGTGGCACACAAAGTGTTCCTCCGGTAAACGGGAGTTGCATAATCTCATAGTCATAGGAACATGTATAAGTCATGAAGAAAGCAATAGCAACAAACTAAACGATCAAGTGCTAAGCTAACGGAATGAGTCAAGTCAATCACATCATTCTCCTAATGATGTGATCCCGTTAATCAAATGACAACTCATGTCTATGGTTAGGAAACTTAACCATCTTTGATCAACGAGCTAGTCAAGTAGAGGCATACTAGTGACACTCTGTTTGTCTATGTATTCACACATGTATTATGTTTCCGGTTAATACAATTCTAGCATGAATAATACACATTTATCATGAAATAAGGAAATAAATAATAACTTTATTATTGCCTCTAGGGCATATTTCCTTCAGTCTCCCACTTGCACTAGAGTCAATAATCTAGATCACATCGCCATGTGATTTAACATCAATAGTTCACATCACCATGTGATTAACACCCATAGTTCACATCATCATGTGACCAACACCCAAAGGGTTTACTAGAGTCAATAATCTAGTTCACATCGCTATGTGATTAACACCCAAAGAGTACTAAGGTGTGATCATGTTTTGCTTGTGAGACAAGTTTAGTCAACGGGTCTGCAACATTCAGATCCGTATGTATTTTTGCAAATTTCTATGTCAACAATGCTCTACACGGAGCTACTCTAGTTAATTGCTCCCACTTTCAATATGTATCCAGATTGAGACTTAGAGTCATCTGGATTAGTGTCAAAATTTGCATCGACGTAACCCTTTACGATGAACCTTTTTGTCACTTCTGTAATCGAGAAACATATTCTTATTTCACTAAGGATAATTTTGACCGTTGTCCAGTGATCTACTCCTAGATCACTATTGTACTCCCTTGCCAAAATCAGTGTAGGGTATACAATAGATCTGGTACACAGCATGGCATATTTTATATAACCTATGGCCAAGGCATATGGAATGACTTTCATTCTCTTTCTATCTTCTGTCGTGGTCGGGCTTTGGGTCTTACTCAGTTTCACACCTTGTGACACAGGCAAGAACTCTTTCTTTGGCTGTTCTATTTTGAACTACTTCAAAATCTTGTCAAGGTATGTACTCATTGAAAAACTTATCAAGCGTCTTGATCTATCTCTATAGATCTTGATGCTCAATATGTAAGCAGCTTCACCGAGGTCTTTCTTTGAAAAACTCCTTTCAAACATTCCTTTATGCTTTGCAGAATAATTCTACATTATCTCCGATCAACAATATGTCATTCACATATACTTATCAGAAATGTTGTAGTGCTCCCACTCACTTTCTTGTAAATACAGGCTTCACCGCAAGTCTGTATAAAACTATATGCTTTGATCAACTTATCAAAGCGTATATTCCAACTCTGAGATGCTTGCACCAGTCCATAGATGGATCGCTAGAGCTTGCATATTTTGTTAGCACCTTTAGGATTGACAAAACCTTCTGGGTGCATCATATACAACTCTTCTTTAATAAATCCATTAAGGAATGCATTTTTGTTTATCAATTTGCTAGATTTCATAAAATGCGGCAATTGCTAACATGATTCGGACAGACTGAAGCATAGATACGAGTGAGAAACTCTCATCGTAGTCAACACCTTGAACTTGTCAAAAACCTTTTTGCGACAATTCTAGCTTTGTAGATAGTAACACTACTATCAGCGTCCGTCTTCCTCTTGAAGATCCATTTAATCACAATGGCTCGCCGATCATTGGGCAAGTCAATCAAAGTCCATTCTTTGTTCTCATACATGGATCTCATCTCAGATTTCATGGCCTCAAGCCATTTTGCGGAATATGGGCTCACCATCGCTTCTTCATAGTTTGTAGGTTCGTCATGGTCAAGTAACATGACCTCCAGAACAGGATTACCGTACCACTCTGGTGCGGATCTCACTTTGATTTACCTACGAGGTTTGGTAGTAACTTGGTCTGAAGTTACATGATCATCATCATTAGCTTCCTCACTAATTGGTGTAGTAGTCAAAGGAACAGATTTCTGTGATGAACTACTTTCCAATAAGGGAGCAGGTACAGTTACCTCATCAAGTTCTACTTTCCTCCCACTCACTTCTTTCGAGAGAAACTCCTTCTCTAGAAAGGATCCATTCTCAGCAATGAATATCTTGCCTTCGGATCTGTGATAGAAGGTGTACCCAACATTTTCTTTTGGGTATCCTATGAAGACGCACTTCTCCGATTTGGGTTTGAGCTTATCAGGTTGAAACTTTTTCACATAAGCATTGCAACCTCAAACTTTAAGAAACGACAGCTTAGGTTTCTTGCCAAACCATAGTTCATACGGTGTCGTCTCAACGGATTTAGATGGTTCCCTATTTAACGTAAATGTAGCTGTCTCTAATGCATAACCCAAAAACGGTAGTTGTAAATCAGTAAGGGACATCATAGATCGCACCATATCTAATAAAGTACGGTTACGACATTCGGACACACCATTAACTGTGGTGTTCCAGGTGGTGTCAGTAGTGAAACTATTTCACATTGTTTTAACTGAAGGACAAACTCGTAACTCAAATATTTTACTTCTGCGATCATATCGTAGAAACTTTTATTTTTGTTACGATGATTCTCCACTTCACTCTAAAATTCTTTGAACTTTTCAAATGTTTCATACTTGTGTTTCATCAAGTAGATATACTCATATCTGCTCAAATCATCCGTGAAGATCAGAAAATAATGATACCTGCCGCGAGTCTCAATATTCATCGGACCACATACATCAGTATGTATGGTTTCCAACAAATCTGTTGCTCGCTCCAATGTTCCGGAGAATGGAGTCTTAGTCATCTTGCCCATGAGGCATGGTTGGCAAGCATCAACTGATTCATAATCAAGTGATTCCAAAAGCCCATCAGCATGGATTTTCTTCATGCGCTTTACACCAATATGACCTAAACGGTAGTGCCACAAATAAGTTGCACTATCATTATTAACTTTGCATCTTTTGGCTTCAATATTATGAAAATGTGTATCACCACGATCGAGATCCAACAAACCATTTTCATTGGGTGTATGACCATAGAAGGTTTTATTCATGTAAACAGAACAACAATTATTCTCTAACTTACATGAATAACCGTATTGCAATAAACATGATCCAATCATATTCATACTCAACGTAAACACTAAATAACATTTATTTTAGGTTTAACACTAATCCTGAAAGTATAGGGAGTGTGCGATGATGATCATATCAATTTTGGAACCATTTCCAATACACATCGTCACTTCACCCTTAACTAGTCTCTGTTCATTCTGCAACTCCCGTTTTGAGTTACTATTCTTAGCAACTGAACTAGTATCAAATACTGAGGGGTTGCTATAAACACTAGTAAAGTACACATCAATAACATGTATATCAAATATACCTATGTTCACTTTGCCATCCTTCTTATCCGCCAATTACTTGGGAAGTTCCGTTTCTAGTGACCAGTCCCTTTGCAGTAGAAGCACTCAGTTTCAGGCTTAGGTCCAGACTTGGGTTTTTTCACATGAGCAGCAACTTGCTTGCCATTCTTCTTGAAGTTCCCCTTTCTTCCCTTTCTCCCTTTACTTGAAACTAGTGGTTTTGTTTACCATCAACACTTGATGTTTTTCTTGATTTCTACCTTCGTCGATTTCAGCATCACGAAGAGCTTGGGAATCATTTCTGTTATCCCTTGCATATTATAGTCCATCACAAAGTTCTACTAACTTGGTGATGGTGACTAGAGAATTCTATCAATCACTATTTTATCTGGAAGATTAACTCCCATTTGATTCAAGCGATTGTAGTACCCAGACAATCTGAGCACATGCTCACTGCTTGAGATATTCTCCTCCATCTTTTAGCTATAGAACTTGTTGGAGACTTCATATCTCTCAATTCGGGTATTTGCTTGAAATATTAACTTCAACTCCTGGAACATCTCATATGATCCATGACGTTCAAAACGTCTTTGAAGTCCCGATTCTAAGCCGTTTAAGCATGGTGCACTAAACTATCAAGTAGTCATCATATTGAGCTAGCCAAACGTTCATAACATCTGCTCCTGCAATAGGTTTGTCACCTAGCGGTGCATCAAGGACATAATTCTTCTGTGCAGCAATGAGGATAAACCTCATATCACGGATCCAATCCGCATCATTGCTACTAACATCTTTCAACTTAGTTTTCTCTAGGAACATATCAAAAATAAAACAGGGGAGCTAAACGCGAGCTATTGATCTACAACATAGATATGCTAATACTACCAGGACTAAGTTCATGATAAATTTAAGTTCAATTAATCATATTACTTAAGAACTCCCACTTAGATAGACATCCCTCTAATCCTCTAAGTGATCACGTGATCCATATCAACTAAACCATGTCCGATCATCACGTGAGATGGAGTAGTTTCAATGGTGAACATCACTATGTTGATCATATCTACAATATGATTCACGCTCGACCTTTCGGTCTCAGTGTTCCGAGGCCATATATGTTATATGCTAGGCTCGTCAAGTTTAACCTGAGTATTCCGCGTGTGCAACTATTTTGCACCCATTGTATTTGAACGTAGAGCCTATCACACCCGATCATCACGTGGTGTCTCAGCACGAAGAACTTTCGCAACGGTGCATACTCAGGGAGAACACTTGTACCTTGATAATTAGTGAGAGATCATCTTATAAAGCTACCGTCGAACTAAGGAAAATAAGATGTATAAAATATAAACATCACATGCAATCAAAATATGTGATATGATATGGCCATCATCATCTTGTGCCTTTGATCTCCATCTCCAAAGCATCGTCATGATTTCCATCGTTACCGGCATGACACCATGATCTCCATCATCTGGATCTATATCAATGTGTCGTCACATGGTCATCTCGCCAACTATTGCTCTTGCAACTATTGTTATCGCATAGCGATAAAGTAAACCAATTATTTGGCGCTTGCATCTTATGCAGTAAAGAGACAACCATAAGGCTTCTTCCAGTTGCCGATAACTTTGACAAAACATGATCATCTTATACAACAACTTATATCTCATCACGTCTTGACCATATCACATCACAACATGCCCTGCAAAAACAAGTTAGACGTCCTCTACTTTGTTGTTACAAGTTTTACGTGGTTGCTACGGGCTGAGCAAGAACCGTTCTTACCTACGCATCAAAACCACAATGATAGTTCGTCAAGTTATTGTTGTTTTAACCTTCTCAAGGACCGGGCGTAGACACACTCGGTTCAACTAAAGTTGGAGAAACTGACACCCGCCAGCCACCTGTGTGCAAAGCACATCGGTAGAACCAGTCTCGTGTAAGCGTACGCGTAATGTCGGTCTGGGCCGCTTCATCCAACAATACCGCTGAACCAAAGTATGACATGCTGGTAAGCAGTATGACTTGCATCGCCCACAACTCACTTGTGTTCTACTCGTGCATATAACATCAACGCATAAAACCTGGCTCTGATGCCACTGTTGGGGAACATAGTAATTTCAAAAAAATCCTACGCACACGCAGGATCATGGTGATGCATAGCAACGAGAGGGGAGAGTGTTGTCTACGTACCCTCATAGACCATTTGCGGAAGCGTTATATCAACACGGTTGATGTAGTCGTACGTCTTCATGATCCAACCGATCCAAGTACTGAAAGCACGGCACCTCCGAGTTATGCACACGTTCGGCTCGGTGTCGTCCTCACCTTCTCGATCCAGCAAGAGGGGCGAAGTAGTAGATGAGTTCCGGCAGCACGACGGCGTGGTGACGGTGTTGGTGAAGAACAATCTCCGCAGGGCTTCGCCTAAGCACTACAAAAACTATGACGGAGGATAAACTAGAGGGGACGGGGTAGCCGGCACACGGCTTGGTGTTTCTTGATGTGTCTTGGGTGCTAGCCCTACCCCCTCTATTTATATGTTGAGCCTTGGGGTCGAAACTTGAAGTAAAATCCTCCACAAAGTCGGTTTCACCTGAAAGGCAAGAGTCCTTCTCGGACTCCAGGGCCAGACGCCGGAGTTCCCGGTGTCTGGCCCCTGGACTCCGCAAAACTTCCTTTTGCGCTTTCCAAAAACCTTGTGGGCTTTCCCCTTTGGCCCAAATAAAGTGTTCTCGTACCCAAACATTTCGGGAAACATCCGGAACCCCTTCCGGTGAATTCCGGAACCCTTCCGGAGTCCAAACACTATTATCCCATATATCAATCTTTATCTCCGGACCATTCCGGAGTTCCTCGTCATGTCCGTGATCTTATCCGGAACTCCGAACAACATTCGGTCACCAACATACATAACTCATAGTACTATATCGTCAATGAACGTTAAGCGTGCGGACCCTACAGGTTCGAGAACTATGTAGACATGACCGAGACACCTCTCTGGTCAATAACCAATAGCGGGACCTGGATGCCCATATTGGCTTCTACATATTCTACGAAGATCTTTATCGGTCAGACCGCATAACAACATACGATGTTCCCTTTGTCATCGGTATGTTACTTGCCCGAGATTCGATCGTCGGTATCCCAATACCTAGTTCAATCTCGTTACCGACAAGTCTCTTTACTCGTTCCGTAATACATCATCCCGCAACTAACTCATTAGTTGCAATGCTTACAAGGCTTATAGTGATGTGCATTACCGACTGGGCCTAGAGATACCTCTCCGATAATCAGAGTGACAAATCCTAATCTCGAAATACGCCAACCCAACAAGTACCTTCGGAGACACCTGTAGAGCACCTTTATAATCACCCAGTTATGTTGTGACGTTTGGTGGCACAAAAAGTGTTCCTCCGGTAAACGGAAGTTGCATAATCTCATAGTCATAGGAACATGTATAAGTCATGAAGAAAGCAATAGCAACAAACTAAACGATCAAGTGCTAAGCTAACGGAATGGGTCAAGTCAATCACATCATTCTCCTAATGATGTGATCCCGTTAATCAAATGACAACTCATGTCTATGGTTAGGAAACTTAACCATCTTTGATCAACGAGCTAGTCGAGTAGATGCATACTAGTGACACTCTGTTTGTCTATGTATTCACACATGTATTATGTTTCCGGTTAATACAATTTTAGCATGAATAATAAACATTTATCATGAAATAAGGAAATAAATAATAACTTTATTATTGCCTCTAGGGCATATTTCCTTCACTCTCCGCCTTCAGGAACGCTGTGACACAAATGTTTCTCCGGTGTAATAAGGGATAGGCTCAGTCTGTATCTCTTTTCTTCAGGAACACTTTTGAGTAACCGTAGATCTCCTTTGTGATCCTCTTCTTCCTCACCCCCTTAGGGCATGTACAATGGTGGCATATGGATACAGATGCCCCATGATAAAAAGTTGCTTGAGGCATCTATATTGATTTTTTGTCCCCAGCGCAAGCTACTACTAGTGGGCCTCATCAAATAATATAAAATAGACTCTCACTACATATGCATCCCTACTCTCCACTCTAAAATTTTCAGCTTTATGCACCGGATCACACTTTTTCTTCCCAAGCACCAGCCTCCTACCGAGAATCCCGCTACACCATCTGAACCTATTTTTCCCCGATATCCAATCCTACATGGCCTGCGAGGCATCACCCTAGGGCTATGCATTGGCCATGTCCTTACTCCCCATGAAACTTTCTACAATACTTTTGAACTTTTGATATGAAATGTTCAGGTTGGTCTAAGTTCCACCATGGTTACAGTGAAAGAAGAACAATTTTTTTATGCATAAAGAAGAACAATTTGAAAAGTGAAACTTACGCCACAAGCACATGTCATGCAAATATCCCCCTATGGCCGTGCTAAATAATACTTCTGGAGTATTTCCAAATTTTGAATGCCTCACAAATAGTGTCTAGTTGGGGAGTATGCTGGCTATTAATTACTCTAGATCTTCCCAACTCAAAGCAAAAAAAAAGTTGGGTTTTCTATTTCTATGCCCCTCTTCGCTTAGTCCTCCTTAGTTTTGCCCAAACACACTTATTTTGCTCACTTATCCCCTCCACCGCGCACCCACCCTCACCAATGTCCAAACGGGGGTTTGTCGTTGGTCAAGGTAGTTGACTGTTAGCCTGCGCTGTTACTGACAAGTGGGGCACACCATGCCAGGTGGCGCTCTCACAATCAGCGGTGTGCGTGCATCCACATACATGAGTAGTTACATCATGGTTACGTCGGCGCTTTCACACACGGGCAGTATGCACGGCGTGGTTTCCCATGCAAGGAGCTGTGTCGCTGGCGTTCCCGGCAGGCATCTATTAATGCATTTTATAGCCGCGCGGGGGCGCACCGGCGTGCACAGTGTTCCAATCCCCTCCCCTTGCCGCCCCACAGCCTTCACCACCGTGCGCCTCTAGCAAACCCTAGCCACCTCCACCAAACCCTGGCCGCCTCCCCTTCCAGCAGCCGCAACAATGTCCAGGCAGAATGGACGTTGTGCGTATGTCATTCCCGGCCTGCCACGCGCCCTCCGGATCGAAGAAGGGTCGCTCCTCGCCCGCTGTGGCGTCATGGTGTCGCTGGACACACGCCTCCCAGCCAGATGGCACCTGAGCGCTAGGGGGGCTCCTGGTGGAGCATGTCCCCACCATCGGCACGCCGGCCATGTCACGCGCAATACATAACTTTCGGCAAAGCCTGCCGCTGGTGGAGTGGTCGAAGCAGCGCTACACGCTCGGCAGCCAGCGGTGGCCAGAGATCCCGGTGGAGGAGAACGGGGGCCGCATCCAGCACTTCGATGGCTGGTACCCATCGCCATCGCAGCACAACATCGACGAGAGGTACGCCTTCTAGGAAGGGTGTGCCTTCCCCGATGTCATGGCCATGTGCCGCGTCCAGCTCGGTCTGCAAACAGGCGACTGGGTTTCATAGTCGTGGGCCACCGCTCGATCCACGACGGGGGCCACACCCACAACCGGAGGAGGCAGTGCCGGTGCCAGCGGCAGCAGGGGCCTTCGCGTGCCCAAGCCGGAGCTAGCGACGCTAGGGACGAGCTTGCGCGGCCTCCTGCTCATGCCCAAGCCGGAGCTGGGGACGAGGTCGCGCGGGCCCATGCGCATGCCCAAGCCCGATCCCAGGACGAGCTCGCGCGGCCCCCTGCGTGTTTCCAAGTCGGAGCTGGAGCCGCCGCTGCTGGCGGAGTATAGGGGGCGGTGGACAGTGAACCCGGCGGCCCTGTAGACCTGTTGGGGCTACTTCTGGTGCTGCGCGAATCGACAAAGGGGCCGCAACGCCACCCTAATGACCCAGTGGACTCGTTGGGGCTGCGACAGGCAGTCGTGGCCTCGGTGTCTCACGTCACCATTGACCTTGTGAGTGATGACAACGACGACAAGGACGAGAAGAAGGACAACGATGACGACGAGGACTACTTCAGCGGCAGCAGCGGCTCCGACGTGGACGACATTGATCAGTAGCTTTGTTTAGGATGTTTGTACAAATTTTAAACTTTAAATGAAATTTGTGTTGTTTGAATGTCCAATTTGAATGTTTGTATCTATGCATGTTTGAATGTCCAATTTATGCCCAGTTTGCTTGTGTGTGACTAGTGGTCACCCAAATTTCATGAAGATGCAAAAAAATGGGCGTTTTCAATTGAAAAGTCTCAATTTTGTGAAGATTTTTTCCAGACTTGTTGTATTGCAAGTTTGATATTTTTTTCCCATAAACTAGTGCACATAAGATGGCTCAGTGCAAAGGCATTTGAATTTTTGAGCCTTTTTCATTTTCTTTTTTTTCAAATCGGGGTCAAACTCGCAATGTTGACCATTTGTACAAAACGGCTTGGAATTCCCACTTTCCTTGTCCCAAGTTCATCCATCACCAATATTATACCATAAAATGATTTTCCAAAAAAATCAGGAGCAATCTACATCACACTTGTAGTGCAAATTTGGGCCTTTTCTGATAATTCACTAAAATTCAACTAAATTCATGGAATATAGCAATATTAATCTGAAATTGTTGAAACCTGGTCAATGGCCATCCAATGTGGCCTGATTGTGATGAAAAATGAAATGGAACAAATTTCTAAATTATTTGAGGCACTTCCTTCACAAACAAATGTCATTTCCAGGGCTTGGAAATTGGAGAATTTATTTTTATTACAAAATAATTACAAATTCCTATTAAACATTGTCCAGAATGGTAACACCAGTAGTTGTGCCAAATTTGGGCATGTTATCATGGATTTTGCCATGTATGTGGCAATTTCCATATGCATATGCCTTGAAAATCCACACAAGTCCAATCTGGATAGTCAATTTTGTGAAGATTTTTTCCAGAATTGTTGCATTGCAAGTTTAATATTTTTCCCATAAACTAGTGCACATAAGATGGCTTAGTGCAAAGGCATTTGAATTTTTGAGCCTTTTTTCATTTTCTTTGTTTTTTTCAAACTGGAGTCAAACTTGCAGTGCTGACCATTCATACAAAATGGTTTGGAATTCCTACTTGGCTTGTCCCAAGTTCATCGACCACCAATATTGTACCATAAAATGATTTTTCAAAAATTTCAGGAGCAATCTACATCACACTTGTAGTGCAAATTTGGGCCTTTTCTAATAATTCACTAAAACTCAACTAAATGCATGAAATATAGCAATATTACTCTGAAATTGGTGAAACCCGGTCAATGGTCATCCAATGTAGCATGTTTTTTATGAGAAATGAAATGGAATAGATTTCTAAATTATTTGAAGTACTTCCTTCGCAAACAAATGTCATTTCCTAAGCTTGGAAATTGGAAATTTCATTTTTTTTTATTACAAAATAATTGCAAATTCCTATGAAACATTGTCCATAATGATAACACCAATAGTTGTGCCAAATTTGGGCATGTTATCATGGATTTTGCCATGTATGTGGCCATTTCCATGTGCATATGCCTTAAAAATCCACACAAGTCCAATCCAAATATAGTCCATTTTCTGAAGTTTTTTTCCAGACTTGTTGTATTGCAGTTTAATATTTTTCCCACAAACTAGTGCACATAAGATGGCTCAGTGCAAAGGCATTTGAATTTTCGAGCCATTTTCATTTTGTTTGTTTTTTCTCAAACTGGTGGCAAACTTGTAGTGTTGACCATTCATACAAGATGGTTTTGAATTCCTACTTGCCTTGTCCCAGGTTCATCCACCGCCAATATTGTACCATAAAATGATTTTTCAAGAATTTCAGGAGCAATCTACATCACACTTGTAGTGCAAATTTGGGCCTTTTCTGATAATTCAATAAAACTCAACTAAATGCATGGAATATAGCAATATTACTCTAAAATTGCTGAAACCTGGTCGGTGCCCATCCAATGTGGCATGCTTTTGATGAAAAAATGAAATGAAACAATTTTCTAAATTATTTGAGGCACTTCCTTTACAAACAAATGTCATTTCTAGGGCTTGGAAATTAGAAAAATGATTTTTTATTACAAAAAAAATGTAAATTCCGATGAAACATTGTCCACAATGTGGCCTGCTTTTGATGAAAAATAAAATGAAACAAATTTCAAAATTATTTGAGGCTCTTCCTTCACAAACAAATGATTATTGAGGACTAATCTAATTTCTGTGGCCTACTTTTGTTACTTTGCTTGTCCCAAGTTCATTCACCAAACCAATATTCAGTACTAAACTAATTTGGTTGACTAAAGTGCATCCGTCACACCAAATGGCTTGAACAAAACTATTAACACCCCAATGATATACTGCATATAGTGAGTAAACGGTTTGTTTCATGCTTCACTTCGTTTAGTGCATAAAATGGTGAGGACTGTTTCGAAAGTCATGTACACATACTTGGTCGGTTGGCTCTTGCGCCTCTCTTTGAGCGTCTAGTCTCGGGTTCGAGTTCTCATCCTGGCTTAATAAACCACCTCTTTTTCGGGTTGGCGCCTTCACTAACAAAGGTGTCCCACAAGCCAGTGACTGCGCCCATCACCTATGACCGTGAAGCCACTGACAAAGGTGTCCCACGCGCCAATAACTGTGACCACCACCTACGACCGTGCAGCCACTGACAGAGGTGTCCTAGAAGTCAGAATACGCGCCCACCATCTACGAGCGCGCAACCGCTGACAGAGGTGTCCCACAAGTCAGTATATGCGCCCATCATCTACGAGAGGATAGCCGTTGACAGGGGTGTCCCACGCGTCAGAAACCACGTTTGGGCTTTTGCGAGGGTGAGTCGTACGGTGGAGGGAAACGTGAGAACTGCCATAGAGCGTGGGCAAAACTGAGAAGAACTAAACAAAGAAGGCACGGAACTAGAAATCCCAAAAAAGTTACTCGAAATCTTCTGCAATTGCAGTGTGTCCACACAATCGATTTTGTTTTAGTACAAGCATGCGGGTGATATACATACATATACAGGGACAAAAAAGACATTGGAGATATAAAATTGCCCCTAAACGAAAAAGCAAACATGTGCATATGTACAGGTGATAAATTTAGGAGCTCTCTACAGTTGACCATCTCCGTCTTCATCTCTCCCTCGTCAGCTTTGATTTGTTAGTCCAAACTACTTCGTGACACCCTTCTCTGCATACTCTGCCCCAAAGATCTGAGGCCGGTCAGCAGGATTATTGTCCTCGCTCACCAGGATTCAGTTCCTAAAAATGCTAATTATCCGCACGAGTGCTCACGTTCTTCCTCGACGATTTGCAGAGCTCTGCCCTTGTTCCCAAAAATGTTGCGAGTATGTATCCTCTCCGTCTGATTCATTCGTCATGCTATTATATCGTGAACCTCTTGAGGTCGACCACCATGACGGTGATGTCATCCCTGCTCCCTCTACACCGCGCCATGTCCACGAGCTCCTTGAAGCACCCCGTGGAGTCCCGGCCGGCGCGGCTCCTGGAGACGGCGTCCACCGCCTCCTGGTTGGACACCTTGTTCCAGAGACCGTCGGAGGCGAGGACGAGGAACTCGCAGCCGGCGGTGAGGGGAAGCCTCCGGATCTCCGGCTCTGGGATCACCCAGCGCTTGAGGTCGGCGTCGCCGAACGCCCGCGACACGGCCAGGCAGTCCTGCACCCTCCACACGCCGTTGCTGCCGCAGCTCACGTAGCCACCCTGAACGAATTTTGGCTGTCAATCAGCTGCCTTTCTTCTCTATGATCGGTGTGACGTTGCGTGCATGCATGAATATATATGTGCACATTTGCGTACCGAGTTCTCGATGCGGGACCTCTCGTCCTCCCTCGCGGCGGTGTGGTCGGAGGTCACGGCAGTCGCCACACCGCCGCGGCACATGACGGCGCGGCAGTCGCCGAGGTTCGCCACGTAGATGTCGCCGTCCTTGACCAGCGCCGTTGCGGCACATGAGCCACCTCTCAGGCCCTGCGTTCACGAGGGACAAACAAAGAGTTAAATCCCTGCAACGCATCATTAACATTTCTACTAGAAAAAAGAAGATACGTTTTTGTCCTCCCAGTTGTTCCTAGTTACAAGTTCCATTTTAACCCCAAATTCAGACACTTTGACCCTTACTTTCAGCGTCAAACGGATTTGAACTCTGAACTGAAAACATTGGTAACATTAACATAGCTGTCAAACGTAGCAATCGCCAGTCACCAGAGGCGACACCTGGGCACCTGGGACACGGCGAAGGGAGCACTCGTACAATCTAAGCCAGCATCTTTCTCTGTCGCAATCATAGCAACGAACAAACCCTAATGGAGTAGTAGTGGACATCTATCGCCATTGTCGGCATGCAACACGCATCGCACAAACAGGAGGAGTCTGCATGTGTTGACGCGTTCAACTCGGCCGGAAGAGACCTGGTAAAAACAAAAGTACACACCTGCTTCACGAGCTCGCTGTCGGTGGCCAAGTAGGCGGCTCTGATGGCCGCCGTGACAGCATCCGTCGACCACGACGACGGTTCTGTTCCCTGCGCCTCCTCCGTCTTCGTGGCCAGCACAGCAGCGACCACGTTCTTGCCGAGGTGGTCGGAGACGAAGTCCACCGCTGCGCGGCCGCCGTGTCCGTCGTACACACCGTAGAATGCCTGCAAATGCGAAAGCATTTTGTTATTCCCTTGTTGGGCGGCGCGCGTACATCTTTATTGCCTAGGTCATGTGTGCCCTGACCGAGTCAGTTCAACAAGATAAGGGCACTTATTCCAAATCATAATTAGTGGCACGTTCAGCACATGCATAAGTCAACGCCCCCCTATACTGCTTGCACCCGTAAAAACGATCAAATTATTCCTGAAAAAAGTTCATATTTTGAGGAACTTTACCCCTTAGACAGTTTTTATGAAGGACAAATTGTGTATTTTATTTTAAATTTCTGAAAAAAACAAGCATATGTATGTTGCGGTGAGTACACAAATTTAAGTTTTCGTAAACAAGCATAACTAACCATGCATGATCTATGAAAATCAAACAACCAATGGGCTACTTTTTCACGCTAAATGATCATATGAAAACGTTGGGGTGACCCATGGCTCAATCTTAGAAATATTTAGTTAGATAGCCAATAGATCACTGTTATCTCATCTGTTTTTCTACATGCAAGTGCCCTAAAGTATGAGTTCTCATAGATGACTTACAAATAGTTATTTCTCGTTGCCGGAGATATAGAATAACTATTTAACTTTGTATACTAGCCATGAATGGTCGTATTTTCTTAATTTATTTCGCAAAAAAAAGAATGGTTGTATTTTCTTAAAAAAATATTAAGTACATCCATATAATTGAGGCCATAACTAGCATATACGATATTTATCGGATTTTGAAAAACTTTCAAAAGAGATTTTGTCCTTCCAAAACTCAGCTCATGTTAAAGTGCACCGCCTTACTATGATACAGTACTAATTTAGGAGACTTTGTGAGCCCCCAAATAATAAGGGACAAAGGCAAGCTAAGACCATATATAGTTTAGGATACATTTGAAAATCGTCATTTAGAGATGAGTAGATGACACGAAGGACATGGGAATTAAAATCGGTTTTGCTAGTATATATTTTTCAAGGAAAAATGTAGGCATGATGATGATCCACCCGAAGTCTGAAGAGAAGATATCGATCAATGAGAAAAGAATTTTACCAGCTGGGAATCTGCTCCAAGTTTCTGAGCGATCACGCCATATGCATCCTCCATTGCATGCCTGGCCCCTCTCCTGCTCGCCAGCCAAAACCCTTCCCCCTCCACCTCCACCTCGGCCTCCTTCTCGGCCACAACGGTCCCCCAGCCAGCCGCCACCTCGACGGCCTCAGGGGCGACGGGTATGACCAGCATCGACGGCCTCTTCCTCGCCCCCCGCGCCGCCTTCTTCGCGGGCTCGACCTGCTGCGCGGCGCCACCGCCGCCGTTGCACGCCGCAAAGGCGTCCACAGCCGGCGCAATCAGCAGCTGCTCCCTGGCCTCCCTCTGGTCACGCTCACGCAGCGCGTCCCCTACGGCGACGCTGAGAGCCGGGTGCGCCTTCCTCCGCATGGAGAGCGGCGCGGACGACGCAGGGGAGGTCGTGGCGGGCAGGGAAACCGGCGGGGAGCAGAGGACGGATGCCATGGCCTTGCGGAGGGCGCGGGCGAGGCGGGCGAAGGCAGCGACCACGGAGCAGAGGAACTGGACGGTGTACAACAGCATCGCCGGCAGGGTGGAGACGGACGGAGGCGGCAGAGGCAGTTGGACGGACCAGCTAGCGATGGCTAATTCTGGGAGGAGATCGATGAGAGGCTGCCACTAGCTGGCCGGAGTTAGGTTTTTATATATACAACATGGGAGAGAGAGGGTAACGAGGAGGAGGGGCAAAGAGAAGAGAAGGGGTCCTTGATGCTGACCGGTCAATGGAGTGACCAAATCACCTTGGCTAGGCTGGCCTGCCACATGCGGTTTAATACAATTCCGGCCTGGTTTTACGTGATCCCAATGGCGCATCCAGTTGTTGACTAGTGAGGAGCCGAGCGAGCCCCCCGGAGATTTGACAGCTCCGGCAATTGCTCGCTTAATTTACAAGATGAGGGCTCATTTGCTTCAAAGGAATTCTATAGAATTTTCAGAGGATTGCAATCCTATGGAAAAGGATTTCCCCCGCTTTGTATTACAAAACAACCAATCGATACAGCCAATGATAGGTGTTGGGACGGAAGCAGCACAGACACGCTCAAAAGAAACGAGAGAGAAAATATAAAAGAAACAAATGCCGACAACGACGGATCGACAAAAACACGAAGAAGCCCCGCGACCACTGCGCCCACCGGAGATCTCCCACCAAGCTCCTAGACTCTGAAGCGCCGGTACCAATCAACACCTCCAAGAAGGGACGCGACGATGCTGACACTGCTGCAAAGGGTTTCCCCCGGTACGCGACGAGGAGAGAAGAAGGGTAGCCCCGGACGCCCTTCAGGAAGGTCCGGCAGCACCCTCAGGCGCCACCGCGTCGGTGTCAGCCAGGCCGACAGGGATTTCTCCCGATCCCAACCTTCACCTCGGGCGCTCCGAAGCCTGCCATCGAAACCGACAACCATCATGCGCCACGCTGGTCTTGAAGCTTCTCACGCCGTCTCACCATGGCACCACGAAGAGAGGTCTGCATACCGAAGAAGAGGAGCCGGGACAGAGGCGGCAGCATCGTCAGCACACGGGAGGGCTCAACCTCCACCATCAACGACGGTAGCCGACCGGACGCAATAGTAGGAGCACACTAGGCCCGTGGGCCCACAGGCCCGGCCGGGCCACCCAAGGCCCATAAAGCTCCCGCCTTCGCGCTGCAGCAAGCACGCCGACGGCGACGCCGCCCGGGTCTGAGCTGCTCCGCGTCCGCAACACGCAGAAGACAACGAAGCCACGCCGGTAGCCGACCCGCTAGGACCCAGATGAGACCCGCGGGGCTCAGATCTGGGCCGGGGCGCGCCGCCGGCCACCCCGCGCAACCAAGCTGCCCTGCCGCCAAGGAGCAGCGCCTCCCTCACGTCTGTCACCGGCCACCGCCGCCGGGTCACCGGACCGCCGCCTAGCCGAGCAACACCGCCGCCGCCCCCCGCCCCGGGCAGGGAGGACGCACGCGCGGGGAGAGAAGATCCCACCGCCGCCGACACCACCCGGGCCAGAGCCAGGGGCGCCCGCCGGCGGCGGCGGGGAGGGACGACGCGAGGTGGAGGACGAGGGAGCAGGCGCGCTGGCCGCCCCGGCCGCCTCCCGGAGAGGCAGCGCGAGGGCGGAAAGGGGGAGGGAAGGAAAGAGCGGGGGGACCCGGATCTGGTCGCGCGTTGGCTAGGCTCGCCGAATCCGGTCGGGATCGGGCGAGGGAGGTGGTGGCGGCGACGAGGGCTAGGAGCGGGGGGCGGGCCCCACTGAATCTCTTGTTCGAGGATTGCAATCCTTAGGGATTTTTTTTATGTTGGTCCTTTTATTCAGGCCTTCTTTGGTTTATAGGATAGGAATTTCATAGAAGTAGGAAAATCATAAGAAATGGGATGCCATGTATCTTAATTTTTACAGAGAAAGACATGTCATTTGACGCATGGGATAGGAATATTTTCATTGAGTCTATGCTAATGTTTTTTTCTTTAAAATGTGAAGGATTGGTTCCTATCCTACATAGAAATGAAAATCTACTCCTACAAACCAATTCATAGGAATTTTTTCTATCCTATTAATTATTTTGGTACAAACTCACTCTTCTAACATTCAAATGAACAAAAATAGTTGTAAGGGCATCTCCAACGCAAAACATCGCATGAACTTTCCTATTTGTCCATGGACACGTCCGGGCGTCCGCAGAAACCCACAATTTGTCCGGATAATTCAACTGTTTGCCGAAAAAGGGTTTCCCCCCGCTTTGCATACAAAGCAACCAACCGAATCATACAGGGATAGGTGCTGGGGCGGAAGCAGCACAGACACGCCCAAAAGAAACGACAGAGAAAGAACAAAGAAACAAATGCCGACAACGGCGGATCAACAAAAACGAAGAAGCCTCGCGACCACTGCGCCCACCAGGATCTACCACTAGGCTCCAAGACTTCCGGAGCGCCGGCACCTATCAACACCTCCAAGAAGGATCGCGACGATGAAGACGCTACTGCCAAGGGTTTCCCCCGGTACACGACGAGGTGAGAGGAAGGGTAGCCCCCGATGCCCTCCCGGAAGGTCAGGTGGCGCCCATAGGCATCACCGCGCCGATGTCGGACACGCCGACAGGGGTTTCCCCCCATCCCAACCTGCACCTCGGGAGCTCCGGATCCAGCCACCAGACAACCACTACCCTACGCCAACGCGGACATGAGGCCCCCACGCCGTCTCACCACGGCACCGCGAAGTGAGGACAGCGCGGCGAAGAATCAGAGCCGGGACTAGGGCATCAGCATCGTCGGCACGCGGGAGGGCCCCACCTCCACTGTCTGTGACGATAGCTGTCCGGACGCAATAGTAGGAGCACACCAGGCCCGGCCGAGCCCTCGTGGGCCCGTAAAGCTCCCGTCTTCGCGCTGCTGCCGGCACGTCGTCGGCGCCGACGCCCCACATCCGAGCCGCTCCTCCTCCTCACCGCGCCGCAGACAACGAGGCCACGCCGGGGAGCCGGCCCGCTAGGACCCAGATGGGGCCCTCCGAGCCCAGATCTGGGCCGGGGTCGCGACGACGGCCACCCAGCACCACCACGCCGCCAAGGAGCGGCGCGGACACCACGCCTGCCACCGGCCGCCGCCGCAGGGCAGCCGGACCGCAGCCATGCCGAGCTGCACCGCCGTCGCCTCCCTGCCCCGGGAAGGGAGCACGCGCGCGGGAAAGGGAAGGCCCGCCGCCGCCGCCAGCGAGAGGAAAAGGGGGAGGAGGGGGCCCGTGGAAGAGGGGCACGAGCTCCGCCCCGGCCACCTCCCGGGGAGGCAGTGCGAGGCAGGTCTGGACGGGGGAGAGGGGAGGGAGGAAGGGGGCGAAGGAGGGGCGCAGGGCCGGCGGCCGGCGGCGGCGGGAGGAGGGGAGGGGAACCCTAGTCGCCTAGTCGCGGGAGCCCTGCTTCAAGGAGGGGCACTTAGGTTGTTCTGCCGTTTGTGCAATGGAGAGAGGAGAAAGAATGGGAAGGGAGAAAAAAGTTGGTCTGTGGTGTGGTCAGAGTGGTTCTATGCTAAGCCGGCGGTGTCCTGGACATGTCGTCGATTTGGGGTCGAAATGAGGAAATTTGGACGCTGGCAGAGGGATGCAGGCAGACAGGTCCGCATTTTCGCAAACGTCTGCGACACCTAGAAACTCGTACTAATCATTTTGCTTTAGTTTCCATGCGTTCTTCAATTTTGCTCAGATGTGGATGATGTCTGTTTGCATGCCTATCTGGATATTAAGGACAGTATAACTGCACCTAATCCCTGCCCTCACAGTGATTTGGATTTTCGGCCGTCCATTTTATTGATCTGGGAGTTTTTGGCCGTCGGATTTCGTCTGAAAGCCAATCTGTTCCGCATCTGTCTACTACTGGCCCGTCTGTCCTGTGGGCCGCTACTCTGGAAGCCGAAACGAAGTTCTCTGGTACATTGGGCCATCGGCCAAATAGCGACCAGGTCCAGTTCGCCGGGTTGCCGTTTCCGCCACGCCCCTCCCCTGTATCCCACCGCCGGTCCTCATCCCCACCCCCGGCGGCGCTCTAGATGAAGATCGGCGGCAGGTATTCCTACGGTGGCCGCACCCAGTAGGATCCATGGCGGCACAGGTATGCTCCCCGTCCTCCTTCTCCTATCTTTTCTCCTCCGCGTACGACCCTCGTCCGCCGCGTCCCACGCACCTACGCTGCGGCGGGATCCATGACGGCGCCCAGCGGGATCCACACTGGCGCGGCCACCATAGCCCAGCCCCATCCACCGTTGCCCCCCCCCTCCTCCCAGGCCAAGGCGAGCCCTTCTCCCCCTTCCTATTTGCTATAGAATAAAAGGGATGTTGATGTGTGACTGATCCACGCCATCTGCTGTAGAACAAAAAGGATGGTGTGATCACAATTTTGTATGAAGAAATGCCCATTCCTTCTGATCACAAGTAAGCTTTGTTTAATTTTTGATCTATTGCTTTGTATTGTGAGTTTATTAGTTATAGAGTTGGGTGTTGATTTACCTCATGCCAGCGCACCAGGCAAACGACTATGTTTCTTGATGATGCTTCTATATTACTACCAACTGAGGACATCTGTAATATCTTGATCTTCTCTGTGCAGAACAAAATCCAAGACTGGAGGTTGTTTCTCACATGTCGAGTAGGCATGCCAGGTAAGAATGATAACATGCAACATTTTAAAGTCACACACAGTAGTATTGTTCCGGTGCTATCAATTTTAACTTGTTTTCCAATTGCAGTGACATGCTTCTTGGGCAGATCCGTGTATGGTCCCTGCTCTCAGATGGAGAGAAATTTGACCTGTGCTTTGTTCATTATCAATAAAACCAGACCAGCTCTTAGATTCGTAGTTTTGAGTGTAAACCCATGTATTTGTCTTTGTCAATGTCTCTATGATGTTACTTAACTATATCGCCTTGTCATTATCAATTCCTCAAGAGGACTACATGGATGATGCAAACGAACGTGCTCACTGCAGGTACTGACTTTTTTACGGTAATGTGTCTGTTGAATATGTAAGTAAAATATTTCAAACATCTAATATGGTGTACCTATTTTTTTTAATGTAAAATCTAATGGTGCTTAGATAGTTTGTATTTACTAATTAGTTTTTTAAGATAGATTAGTTTGACTACACGCTTCCTGAGGTATCTTCTGTTTTGGAATAATCATAGAAGATTATTTCTTTTGAAGCATATGTTGCGCATAGAACTGAAATCTTCTTATGTTCAAGTTGGGATTATTGACTGAAACTTAAGGAATTTTCAGATGATTGTGCACTAGCAGTTATTTTTATTTCTATAATCTCTTCATGAACACAAGCATAACTAATGCAGGACCACCATGCCCAAGTGGAGCATGTAGGTATGGCTGAGCTCCTTTTAGCATGTCTCCTCACCCTTGCAGGATATTGAGGCACACGATATCAGCTTCAGCTGGATAAAGTATGGTCAGAAGGATATTCGTGGCTCCAAGTACCCAAGGTAAGTGGTGCTTGTACGGTTTTACCGGAATCACCACGAAAGCTCTTTCTTTTGTGCTCGACCGTGTACAATGGGAGGCTGGCCCAAGCTCTCTCAAGGGTTACTACCAATGCAACCATGGAAATATGCAGGGATGCCTAGCACGCAGGCTAACAATGGGAGGCTGGCCCGCTCTCTCAAGCTAACACCTATAATAATTGAATAGGGTTCACAAGGCTAAAATCAAAGGCCATTTTTTTCTTGAGAATTATGGCATATTTCTGTTTAGCTCTTACTGGCAACCAACATAGGATGTCCAAACCGAGCACGCAGAGAAGTCAAAGGATACAGGTGAGGATGGGATCATGCAGGTGTAGGACATGGGTTCGGTCGACAATGGCTTCAGCTGGAGGAACTACAGCCAGAGACCAATTCTTGGGGAGAAGGAATAGTTTAAGAGATAGATCAAAAAGTGTTGGTGCACGCATGCATAATGTATGTATGTACTGAACAGATTTCGTAGGGTCCATGTAAATCAAACAATTTTGTTGTTGTGGGCTCACATGATGCATAAACCCAAGCTTTTAGAAGGAAAAGATCCCATGTGTTGCCTCTTCTACAAATATCATGTATTTATGTTAGTTATATTTCATTGTCTGGTGATAAAGTTAAGAATGACTTTTAGGTGGTATTGTTCAAAGTTGGCAGTTGGTGATTTTAATATTTTCTCTTCGTAATCAGTATGTAATGTTTTAACTTTTTCCTCCTGTGATCGCTTTTTAGGGCCCTCAAACTCCTCCGCCTATGGTCTCCTACCGCTGAGCCATCCTTTTTGAGAGCTTCACATCCTTCCACAAGGTTCCCCGGACCTGTTGTGAAAAATTGTGTCAAATATTTTGTTAAACCAGGGTGTCCGGTTCTGTCTAATTTCAAACAAGTATTTGGTTTGATAAAGATGGAAGTATTTAGAAGCCTAGATGAATTCTTTATTCATGTGTGTGAAAATTAGATTGCACTGCTTCCACGACCAGGCAAGAATGGGAAAAATCACTTGCAAAAAAAAATACTAGCAATAATAACATAAAAATACTTTCCATGTATTTACATGGTTCCTAATATATAGTGTCAAAATGGAAGGGCGCAACTGATGCTCAAAAAAAAAAAGAAGGGCGCAACAACGCGCGCCTTCAACGATCTAGTGTTAGGGTAGAAGTAGTGACCAACGCTGGATGACTTTTTTTGTCCGGTTTGATCCAAACTAGGAGTAGGGATCTATGTCCTAACACATCACCTAGTGTTATGCACATATTTTTAGTATGTATTCTTTCATGTATACAATGGAGGATCTATGCCCTACCACATCCCCTAGTGTTATGCACATATGTTTAGTATGAAATATTCAAAACATCTTATTATAGGATATAAGATGTTTTAAATATTTCAATATAAATTACATATAAAATAAAATGAGTGAATAAACACGCTAAAACCTATCTATATAAACCCGATTAAAAAAGTTAAAACATTGTATATTTGTGAACGGAGAGATTACCCTATAATAAGTACCAAAATCAAAGCAAATACGTCTACGTTCCACACGTAGCCTGATGCACGGAGTCTAGAAGGAAAAAAGATGTGCGTGCAGGCGGCGTTGATAAAGTAAATGGTAACTAAACATAGTTGCCAAAAGAGGCAAAGATTAGGCAGTCCCAGTCCAACTTAGGTGGGAGAAGTACTCCCTTCATTCTAAAATATAGTGCGCCCGCGTTTTTCGAGGTCTGACTTTATTAACGAGACCAACTGCAGTGGGAGAAAAAAAAATATAATTGAAATTTTTTTTGGAATACGAATTCACTGATATAGTTTTTGCTCCCGTTGCAATCGGTCTTGGTAGTTAAATTTACGGTCAAAATTGAAGTATGAAGATAGAGGAAGTACTATATTATGGAATGGAGGGAGTAGTACGCAATCAATGCATGCAACTGGGCGACGGTCGGAATCGGAAAGGAGCCGCTGCTGCTCGCTTCGATCGGCCGGCCTGCAGGAGACCTTGTATACGTGCTTGGAAGCTCCTTACCAATTCAACACCAGCTGCTGCTGCGTAGAATAGTTAGTTTCAACTTTACAAGAAAGTCTGACTTTGTATGAAGTCAACCAAATAGATTAAGTAGATTATGCCGTCTTTATGACAGCAGGATCGGTTCACGGCAAGTGAGTTGACCCGGTGCGGTGTTGGAGATGTGCCATGTGTTGTTCTGGAAGCAATGAATGATTCCAGATCGAATGTGTTTACGAACATCATCTGTATTTGATTTCAACTACAACTTGTGGATACATATTAGAATACATGTTTTTTTTCAAGAATCACTTATTAGAATACATGTGATTCATATCATCCGCAATTGAGCTATGTGGCGTAGCACAGATGCGGGCGGTCGGCGTCGCTGTGGGTCACAATGGGGCTGCTAGTGGGCCCGATATGAGCCCGCGGCATGGCGACACGGATCTGGATGGCGTGGTGCGCTAGGGCACCGGCCCCTGGAAGCGGCAACACCGCCTTCTCTGTTCTCCTGGCGGTGAAGGTGCTGTGGTGTGCTGGGTGGCGGCGGATCGAGGCCTTGCGCCCGGATCCGTTGGACGCAGGCCGTCGGTGTGCTGCGGCGGTCTGGTGCTGACTGCTCTAGTCGTGCGGGCGACAAAGTGGTAGCGAGTGGTGCAACGTTCTGGCTTTTGGAGTCCTCATTGCAATGGTTGCGGTGGTGTTGATGTCAACACATGTAGTTCACCTTGGTGATCATGAGGTGACTATGGCATCCTTCCATTTCTTTTGGTCTGGTTCGCCGCTACGGAATTCGAGCGGAGCCATGGCTCGGTCTCGCAAGTTTCACAGCGGACCGGCTCCTACCCTGCTTTAGAGGTGGCAAGGCATAATTAAGGCTATGGGCAAAAGCCTTATTCTTCAATGGGGGTCGTTGCCAACGATGTTCCTTGGAGGGCATTGTCGAAAAGTACTTCCTCCCATTGGGTCATGGCGGTCGGAAGGGAAGTAGCATTTGGAGGTTGTTGGCTTGGCCAGACCAATCCCAGGTTTCAATGGTGCAATCGTGCGTGGGTCTGGGTGAAAGCCTTTTCATCGACAGGGGTCGATGTCGGGGACAGTGGCGTCTTAGGCGATGTTACCTTCTTGAAGGCATCTACGAAGATCTTGCTTGCAATTGCTTCGGGGTGAGGTCATGTTAGGTGGTGGTGGTCTGTTTGGGGTGGCTTCGACAATTTTCTTTTCTTTTGTTTCCTGTTGTTCAATGGTTTTTGGCCTAGTTTCCCTTATAAACCGGTCAACTATGTATTTATTTCATCTTTTAATGAGATCGGCAGAGCTCTTGCCTTGCTCATCAGAAAAGAAAACAATCGAGCTATACGGGGGTTTGTGGTTCAATCTCCGGAAATTGAACCAAAGCTATCCAAGGCATCTCACTTTGTAGGTCCATAGATACAAACCCACCATATTTGTTTGCCTCCCACAAGGACCACTTATCACCCATGTGGCTATTGGCTTGCTCATCTTGCACCGTGGGGGTTATGTTTAGAATTGTCTTTTTCCAGTTAGTTTTGCATCTATAAATGGCTATATGACCAATAGGATACATATCAACATATGTATGTGTGTATGTAGGTTTAGTCAATTTGTTAGTATGTATGGTTAGTGTGCCCCTATGAGTTTCCGTCATTATTATTCATGTTTGAAAACCGGCAGTATCCATATCAACTCCGACCACAAAGAAAGTTTGGTTTGAAATACATGATTGTACTTTGAAAAGAAGGTTAAACCTCGGCCTCTGCATTATAGAATGGTTTCCACGATGCACACGGCCATGGTTTGAAATTCAGTATGAGCAGTTCTATATGTGTGATCTCTAATTTCACATTTGGCAGAGCACGATGCCGGAATCATGCAAGATGCTAGAATCGACACATTCTCTGTTGAGATGTTCTAGAAACCCACCACGGAGAACTGCACGGCAGGCTGCAGGCTGGGTAGTCTCGGCATGCAGAAAGAAGCATTAAACCCACCACTTGACACTACGAAAGCATTAAACCGGACGGCATGCAGAACTCGTCTGGGCTGGGTAGTCTCGGCAGGCCGGCGAGGGAAGCGGGCTGACGCGGTCGCGCCTCCCCTCTCCTCTACTGCTGCTTTCGTACGACGCCGTCCGCACGTGATGCGACGTGATCTGCATGCCTCCACCCAAGACACTTCCATGTAGTACATATACAAATACTTATAAATAATCCGACGGCGACGTCATGCATGATAACGAAAGGGTAAAGCGCAGCGACTTTCTTATACTATATTTGTCAACTTGTTTAATGGAGATCTTGATGAAGTCAGGGGTAAGTGTCTAGCCTTGTCATCTACTCTACCGCATTAACTGTTGTGAGCCAAGGTGACATTAATTTGTTCCCCTAGGCGTTATCTGATATTTTTTATGTTATTTATATTATTAGTATTATTATTAGAAGGCGTGCTACGTCTCACTGAGACTTGTTCTGCTCATACTGATCGAGCTCTTTGTTGTATAGTTCATTTTTCTTTCCTGCTACTTTGTACATATCTGCAGACGACAAGCTATAGACTGGGTATTTTTACTAGAGTGATTGGTAGGTTATTTGGCTGAGAGTAGCTGACAGTTTCAATCAGAATCTTGAACATGTCAAGTAACAGGCACGTATTCTCTTTATTTAATTATTACATTGTTGAGCGCAGAATTTTTAAGCATGAAAGCACAAATATTTTAACTATTTAGTAGAATCTCGTTCCAACAATCTAGCGCTTGGTACGTACCAAGTCGACAAATGCTTACATTTCCAATTTTTCATGTATCAGTGTGCTCAAGAATAATATACTTGCAAGAAGATAATTTAAAGCAGGTTGTGGGTGAGAGCGAGAGCGGTAGGTCGTGCCACCTTCCTTCTGATGACATACACACTCTTTTTTTAAGGTGTCGTGTTCTTGTTTCAGGTGTATTCCTTTGTACATGCCTATATTTTCTATCAAAATGCATCTAGACTTTAAGTTTCTCCTTTTTTGCGGGGAGGCTTAAAGTTTCTTGTGTTTTCCCAAAGAGAAAATGTTGGTTCCACCCCGTCCTTGCTCGCAGCGTGATGCCATAATTCAGGTGAAATTTCACGGCGGTCTGAACGGGAAGGATGACACTATAAGCTTTTTTTTTTTACAAAAACTATCGATCTATTCATCTCCAATCATGACAGTACAACGAACACCAGTAAAATGAAAAGTACATCTATATCCATAGACCACCTAGCGATGACTACAAGCACTGAAGCGAGCCGAAGGCGCGCCGCTATCATCGCCCCTCCCTCGTCGGAGCCGGGCACAACTTGTTGTAGTAGACAGACAAGAAGTCGTCGTGCTAAGGTCCCATAGAACCAACGCACCAGATCAGCAACCGCCGTCGATGAAGAGAAGTTTAGATCGGAAGGATCCAACCTGAAGACACGTGAACAAAGAGGAACAAAGACCGGACCGAGCGGATCCACCAAAGACAACCACTGACCGAATCCTGCGAGATCTGCCGGAAACACACATCCACGCGTCCTCCGACGATGCTAGACACACCATCGGGACGGAGGCTAGACGAGGAGAACCTTATCCCATCTTCAAGAAACCGCCATTGTCTTGTCTTCTTGAGTAGGACACAAACCCTAACAAAACTTGAAAAAGCATATGAAAACAAAGCCCTTCCGTCGGTAAAGGTCGGGATCCACCCCGCACCCATGGCCCTAAGGCTACAGGAGATGTGGGAGATGCGGCGGCGCCGTCGACGGAAGGCAGAAACCCTAGCCACCTTAGGAGAGGCAAAGGGAGGAGATGAAACCACATATACTTGTAACACTATAAGCCTTTTGGCCTATGGTTTGTCTAGGCTTTGGAAGTTCGCAAAATCCATTGTCCCAGTAGGTGTGAACTGATTATTAAGTCGTGCTACGCCTTACTGAGACTCGTTCTACTGACACTGATCGAAATCTCCGTTCTATAGCTAATTGTTTTCTCCTGCTACTTTGTATACATCTACAAGATGACAAGCTATAGACTGGGTATTTTTATAGTGATCGGTGGGTTATTCGGCTGACATGGAGAGGAATGAGTTCAGAGTAGGTGACATTTTCACCCAGAATCTTGAACATGTCAAGCAACAGGCACGTATTTATTTAATTAAATCACTGAGCACAACTACCTAAGTGTACCTTCGTGCAAAAAAAATATCTAAGCCTAAAAGTACTGAGGGTTGTTTGGTAGTACAGTGCATTATGATTATTTATTTACTAGACCGAACCGGCAAATGCTAAGGTTTAGTATGCCATATAGTATTACCACCTTCACATCATCATTCCATGTCTCACCCACGGACTGCTTCTTTCGGGAGTGCTTACCACTTTGGCGTGGCATTGTAAATTCAGGTGTGGCCCCTTAAGGTTGTACATAGCTCTTCCTTTTTATCGAAGTTTTGGCGTTTTCGAAATGAGAAAAGGGCGTGGTTCCATGGTCCCTCTTCCCGACCTTGCCCATGGTGCGGTGTCATAATTCAGGTGAAATTTCACAAAGATCTATATAACGTTATATATTACTAGTTATATATTATAAAACTACACACTGAAAAATTTAAGTGTTCTATTTCTAATGGTATATATAATTCTTATGACATATAATTCGTATTACATTATTAAAATTAGAGACCTAGAGATACAAGCAAGACCTATAAACCCCAAAAAGGAGTGAGTGGCGTAAGTAAAGTGGCAATACCATAGTTTACCTTTCCATCTTCCATGTATCACCCCATTTTCCATGTATCACCCAAGAATAACATAGTTACAAGAAAATAATTTAAAGCAAGCTGTGTGTGGGAGTGAGAGCGGTAGGTCTTGCTGCCTTCCTTTTGATGATATACATTTTTTAAAGAAACACAACAGAAATGCAGATACTCACATACAAGTACGCACACTAACTCCTATGAAGTCACACATTACCTATCCCTATAAAGCATTTCCGAGAGACTGAGCCGACATATCCTCACATATGCCAATTGACAAACACGCCATACTGCTCAAAGAGTATCGCCGAAGAACCTGAAATACAAGAAATATGCAAGCACGCGTGCTAAGTCTAGAACTTGAACCAGGATGGATTGGTTTAACTACAAAAAACATAACCATCTAAGTTATCCTTAGTTCACACAAACTCTTTTTTAAGAGTGTCGCATTCCAATTTGGGTGTAGCCTTTACACGTAACTATATTTCTTATCAATGCATCGAGACTTTAAGTTCTTTGTGTTTTCTCAAAGAGAAAATGTTTGTTCCACCATCGTTCTGCCCTGACCTTTCGCATCGTGATGCTGTAATTCGGAAGATATTTCACTACAATCTGAACGGAAAAGATGAAAATATAAGCCTTTTTTTTGCGAAGGAAAAATATAAGCCTTTTGTCTTATGGTTTGTCTAGGCTTTGGAAGTTTGCAAAATCCGGTGTCCCTGTAGGCGTTAACTGATATTGTGGGGTGCTACGTCTCAATGAGACCTGTTTTACTGATCGAATTCTCTGTTCTATAGTTAAATGTTTTTTCCTGCTACTTTGTATACATATACATGATGGCAAGCTATAGACTGAGTATTTTTGCTAGACCGAGTATTTTTGTAGTGATCGGTAGGTGTAATTCGGCTGAGATGGAGAGGAATAAGTTCAGAGTAGGTGACATTATCAGTCAGAATCTTGAACATGTCAAGTGACAGGCATGTATTTATTTGATTAAATCACTGAGCACAACTACTTAAGTATAACTTCGCGCAAAAAAACCATTTTGAGTATAAAAGTACTGAGGGTTGTTCGGTAGTATACTGGATTATGATTATCTATTTACAGGACTAGGGTCTCGTTTTAACATTTTAGCACTTTGTACGAACCAAGCCGGCAAATGCTAATGTTATTCCCTTAAATGAGCTTAAATTATCTATAACTTTGATTGAAGACTATTAAGGAAAGTGAGCCTGCAAACTACTCGACAGGAAACCATTGTAAATATTTCTCAGCTCTTAAGAAATGATTCCCCCCTTTTGTTGTACTCAAGAAGCACAACCGTACAAGATCGCTCCGAAGAACAACGTGACATACTATTTTCTACTGGACTACATACATGGACCTCATCTTTTATTAGCATTAACTCCATACTAATGTGTGCTAACCAATAACATGTTTCCGCAATCAACAATCAAATTGAACAATGTTGCTCCAATAGTGCATTCAACATTCAGGCATGTCGCGGCCCATATATCATGAAGTAAACCTGTTCCGGACTATCTCATAGATAACCCGAGGGACGCTCTTGGACGATTCATCTTCAGGTAACTGCAGGAGCTTCGCTATTCGTGCATATGAGAACTGGTTCTTCGGAAAAGAATCTTGTGTTATGTCTGTCGGAGGCTCCTTGTGGAGCTTTGGATTTGAGAGTGCCCACTGTATCGCCCATATGGCGAGTGGGCGCATGTAGCACAAGGACCGGTACTCATCGTCATTGTTCCAAGATTCAGGAGTTTGGAATGCGTATCTGAAAACTCAATTTGTCAGCATTTTTGGACAATGGAATGGAAGCCAGAAGAATTTGGATAAAATAATGCATTATCAACTGCGCGATGATCTAGACTCGCAAAAATTATCATAAAACAGATTCATTTTATGTGCCTCAAGTCCGATATTAGCATGGGGGAAGCCCCGTAATTATGCAAAACACTCACCCAAGTCCTTCTGAAGACCAGGCAGCATGATAGACTCCTTCAGCTGTTTTGAAACCCTCCTCAACCATGCCTTCTTGAATCATAGATGCAGCAAGCGCGTATGTCACGCCTGGCCATATCTCCCTAGATTGCATTGTGGACATGTCCAATGTACCATCTGGCCACATCCCATTGATTGCTCCCCTGTTACCATCCTTGAACTTCATTACGTTGAAAGTATATATCTTTTCAAGTGCACTTTGTGATTTGTCCTTGTCAACAATTGAGGAGAGGCCGCAGGCTTTGGCATACCTGAAAGAAAGTCACATCGTTTGACGAGTTCATGAATAATATAATCGACTTAAAGTACATTAGTCAGTGACGTGTTAGACATGTGACAGAAACAACTTTTGAACAGAAATAGATTGTGATGCACATGTGTTTATGTATACACTGGAACTGGAGTACACCCTGGTACTATGATTGGTCACCAGTATTATGTCACTGCAAGTCTGCAAGCTTTCCTACTCATATATGCAGGACAACAAGAAATATGTATGAAATTTGGGGCATGAGAGATGGCAACATTTTCACCAGCATAATTCTTCAGGCTGCACATAAACAATGATAAAACTAGCATAATTCTTCAGGTTGCACATAAACAATGATAAAAACTGTATCATATTGTTTTGACCAAATTTTCAGCTATTCGCAAAGCAGGATGAATAAAGTATAAATATGTATTTTTCATAAATTTATTAGTTTTCCAAAATCAGGTAAAAGAAGCTAGTAGAAATCAGCATGGACATAATTCATGATAATACTAGAAGCTAAAAACATAGTGTTCAGTAAATGCTTGGACAAGGGAAGCCAGTAAAAATGTGTTATGTGGCTAACTTGTTTCTATTGCTCTCATTAGGCAATAAAATTGGTTAGATTGGTGAAGATTTGGAAACCAGAACAAAGATAGCAAACATTACAGTCAACAGATTAAGTGATATACCATTGTCCAGCCAACTGATCAGCGTGAATGGAGGTACTAGCTTTAGTGCCAGCATCATCATAATTGAAGTAAGAACCATTCCACAGCTTGTCATAAACAGATTTAGCCTTCTCATACTTGTTCCAGAAAAGCTTTTCAGAAGCTTTGTCACCAACTTCGTGTGCCAAGGCCGACGCAGCCTGAAGAGCAGCCACCCAAAGACCACCACAGTATGCGCTTACACCAGCCATGGACCAAACATCATAAGTTTGATCTGGGAAGTCCTCATTTTCAATCATTCCATCTTTATCTTTATCAAATTGTTCCATATATGCCATCGCCATATAAACAGATGGCCAAACAGCTCGGGCGAAGGATTTATCGCCTGTGGCCACAACATCTCTGTAAACTTGCAATACAAACTTTGGGTTCAAGTCCTTCCAACGGTCTGTGTTATGGAGTGTGTATGCGTTCACTTTGAACCAAGGGTCATATAGACCAAGATCGTGAGGAACAGCTCCAAGAACTTTTCTTGCCGCCAATTTTCCATCATGTAAGAGCTTGAGCTTTTCAGGGTCGTGCATCATGACAGCTGCAGCGAAGTCTCTCTGAACGCTGAGTTGAAGTTTTGGAAATAGCATGATAAGTGAAAAAGATGAATAGAAATGAACATCATATGTGTTCCACATATAGTATTCAATTCCCTCAAGGTAGAGAAATTGGCCAATGTTCTCTTCACCCTGAAGCAAAGTTGTTCCTATAGCAGAATTTGATGCAAGAGATGCATGAATTCTCTCAAGTACTGATGCCATTTGATGAAGAATGTCAGTGGCAGTATTAGTCTGTGGGTTCATCTCATTGTCATCATCTGTTTCTCCATTTGACATGTCAAGGGAGAACTTTTTCCCTCCAATTGCTGTTAAACTTTGAATTGGTGGTAATCCATCTGTGGAGATGCATCTATGTTAATACTTATGAAACGTAGCCTTTTTCAGTTAATAATTAAAGGAAACAAGTTCAGAAAAATGCCTGTCCATATAGTTCCTCCGGCATTAAGATAATAAAGTTCATTGAATAGTGTGACTGGATACCTGTTGAAGAAAATTTATGCTATGCATCAGTGTTTAGTACTCCCGGAATTGTTGGTTTATGAAATTTCGAACATACCATTCAGGAAACCTCTTGTCTTGCAAAATAGGATGCTGCCAATCCTCAATTTGCATCTCCCAGGAACTATGATCTAATAGTTGTCCAGAGTAAACGATAAAATTCAGTAACAAATATAAACAGGAAATCTAATTACCATAGTAATAAGGTAAAAATGCAGGTCTGCAGCTTCCTCTGCAACATTATCTAAGATGACATCAAGAACAAATTAATCTGTTCAATGACCAATTTCACAACACATTTTACATTATGAATTGGTGTGCAGCAAAACATGGAAGAAATGTTCCCACAACCAGTGCTTCAAATGCAAAAGCTTGGTGCATGGTAAACGTTATTTGTTGTGAATACTCATTACTCTGGTATGAGGAAGTATATTGATAGGGATCTCAACTAGCAGTTTGGGTGAGACTAGCAGATAACTAACGAGTTCTTTTTTCGAGCAACCGGCAGGAGCGCTGCCTCTTCATTAAGTAAAAAAGAGTTGACCAGTTAGCGAGGTAAACCAGCCAAAAACCAAAGAATTAGCCAGTTTTGGTCAGTTCACAATGCAAATAGGAAACATGGAGCCATTATGTTCTTTCTTTTCTTTCGAAATAATACATTTCCAAAGCTATGAGGTTCCTTTAATATGCAGTGCACACTCAAGAACAAAAATTATTCCATAGAATCTTCGGGGAGGAAATGGACCATACTAAGAATGGCATCACGGGCAAGGCTTGCAGCTGCATCAACATCTGTGCCATAGAATTTTGTATAACGCCTGCAAACCCAGGAGAGAAGTTAGTTTCAGTTTTTCTTTTTACTATTTTATCCTTTTCTGGCAAGTAATTTTCTTGGCTTCCATTCTAACCTATGGTAGGTTTTTCCACTGCAGAACTTTACTTCAGGGGAAGCCCATGCAAGTGAAAATGAAACATTCTGGGTTGCCTGAGGAGCAAGCTTAACTGAAGCTGCAATAGCTGCTCCTATTGATGTTCCTGGTTTGGAGGACGTTGATGAATTGACAGGATCAAGCAGATCAAAAGATCCATGCTGCCAAAATGGAAAGGAAATTGTGCCAGCTTGTTATTAGTATAAATTTATTTACTGAACTGTCCTATTGCCCTATACAGAATATTTAAATCCTTAAATATTAAACTGAAGAAAAATAAGGTTTATTCTGGTTTGTAAAACTTTTAATAAGAATATATTTAAGCATGAACTCAGAACACAAATTAGGTTTTCTATATTGGAAAACAGATATCTCTGCATCAGAACATCTTGATGTGAATGGTAGATAGCTTGTGGACTATACATGCCTAACCCACAATTCATAAGAAATAATTTCATCTAGGAGTTGCGAATAATATACAGCAAAGTGCATATAGAACCTCAGTACTGTCAGGTGAACCATTTTTGCATGTCAAAATTAAGTTCTGTTGCAAAAATGTCCAGTTCAGAGTTCCAAACTTAAGTGCCTTGCGAACATTAAGTAATGTGATATTCAGTTTTCCAAACTGAAATGGCTGATACAACATAAAATATCAAATTTCAATTTCTGTGCCAATGTCCTACTTTCTAGCAGATTGAATTATTCTAAAATGTTCAACGCATTGTGTTCATATATTACAGGAGAGCCCTATCGAGCGTAATGTAACAGAAGTGCGAAAAAATGAGGGATCTCAAGATGGGAACAAGACAAGAGATACACATACATACATAGAGGGCGGCCCACAGTAATAATACAGAACAGCAAATATTTAGTAACTAACTCTATCAGCTAAGCAAAGAGCACAAAGTGTCCCGGACATTGTAAGAAACTGTCCTTTTGGACCTCTAACTCTGATAGTACCGTGTGTCTCCAAAGTCTCTTGCAAAGAGGCACCTAATCAAATATCTTCCTATTGCTCAGAATACAAGTGCACTAGCACCAAAGAGTAACCAGTGCATTGAAAGATAATTTGATCACCCCAGCCTCCTGCATTGCCAGCTTTAGCCTAGAAATGAGATTTCTTATTTATTGAAACAAAACCTACACTCCTGACTGCCTTAAATAGCCTTTATTAAGGATTTGGACGTGACAGTGATTTCAACACTTCTTTCCTGATTTCCCTAATACTTTCCGGACATCTAGACTGGACGACTTCTCTGGATCGACAGGGACTTCTTCTGACATGGCACATACCAACTCGACTATGTGTCCAGTCCCAATAGTGATGTCACTACAACGCGTGCTGCGTGCCCACAAGAAGTGAGCCTAGCCCACTTGATTGGGGGAGTGGATGTACAACACCACAACATCAGTTCAAGTCCTCATGGATGCGAATTTGGGTTCCCATCTATACTGTTGGGACTCCGCCTACAGTTTTCTTTCAAAAACAAAATACATGTCCAACAATTAGACAGTCTAGAAATTAAGTGTGGAACACACAGCATAAATTTAGATGTTAAAATAACTAAAAACTTATACAAACTAGACACAGGAGAGCTGCCTGAGATAACATCCATTATCTTCCACCCATCACAGAAGAAGCCAAAGAAAGATTTAACATGCAAAGTACATACAGATGTGTGTAACTTCTTCAAAATCAACTCAAGGAGGTGCATTACAGATGATTGAAGAATGCACCAAGAATGTAAAGCTAATGCAGCGGCGGGTGTCATTTACTGCGTATGCAAAATATAACTACGACACAGTGAGTTTAAACTTTAAAGTTTCTGCTTCGAAAATAAGTTTCTAACAAACCTCTTTCACTGAGTTCCACATATCTTTTGCTGTGAATTCATCAGAGCTACCGGACATCATAAAGTAAGGGCATTCAGAGATATGAACACCCTCTTTCTCTTGTGCAGCTATGGCGAAAGTTACTGGTGGCAGTCCATCAGCTGTTCTGCTCTCAATTAAGAAAATTGTAAGTGTCTGAGTTTAAAGTTTACATGATCAATATCATTAGTGATAAGAGATCATGTATCATACGGAAATTTGAACTAGGAAGTTACCTGTGGTGTAACAGTACACCATGCACGCCATCCTTTTCTCTGTTGTCATTAGATTTATGAAATATGAATCAACTATTTATTCAATAAAAGGTGAAAAATAAGCCAAAAACAATCATTCATCAGTGTCTTACGTCATACTAGAATTAGAATGGTATCCTGTGAGTTCAGATTTTCCACCAACAGAGTTCTGCAGATATATAAACTTATCTGCAAGTTGAAAGGCCCAGAAGTAGAATAAAAATGCAGGGTATCAAATAAGAACTTACAGCCCATGTAAAAAGCAAAGTCACATCAGCAGCTGTGGTTCCTGAATTAGTTACCTGTTTTTTTAATTAGAAAATCAGATTAAGATGTACTGATGTATCATCATGTTAAAACCAACCATTTAATAAGTGCATTTATGGAAATCCAGGGAAGGAGCATATTACTGCGAAAGTGAATACTGCAACAGGATAACTGCTCTGTTGATAATTGTGTGGAATAATTGGAGAAATCTGACGGCACATTATCTTGAGATCCGGGTCAGGTTCTCCTAGTAACAATAGCACAAACTTACAAAAACAAAATAGCTACTCAGAAAAGAGTTATATGGTTCTTGCAATACCATCATAAACAGTCCAGGCCCTAGGGTAAAGTGCATGATAAGTAGATTTCTGCCCATTCAGATTCCAATCCCAGGATCCAATTCCTGAAACGTTAGTTCCTCTGCAATTAAAAAAGATCTAAGGATATTTTTCCGTGTAAATGATTTATACATCAAAATGCTACCCTATTAATCTATTATGTAGGCTAACTCGATGCATGAACTATAAACTAAGAAAAACACTGATATACTTACTTTGGCAAATCCGGTTTCCCAGGATGCAACACTGTCGAATATTTTGCACCGTCTTTGCGGGAAATGAAGGCCTAAAACAAAATGTATTTAAATATCATTCTAAATTGCCAATATTATATATATATATATATATATATTTATGTTTATTTGCTAACTGATAGGAACTATCATAACAGGGTAGTCATAGATCTCACTTGGCAACTAATGCATGGCTGTAACGTGCGGATAAGAGTTAGAGAGAGCATCTAAATAGACCATTTACTTATGAAACTATTGTTCTGCTCATTTCAAGTAAAATCTAACTGATAAAAACATATGAATGTGTAATTGAGTATATGACAACCTAGAGAATGCTCTAAAGGTTTCACTATCATACTCATTATAACAAAAGATTTGGTCCCTTCAAAGAATGGTGCCTTCGTATTTTTGCCACTTCTGGTGATTTTGTCTCTTCTTCCTCTATTTTGTTCTCAGAGGGTTAAGAACAAATTGTTAGGAGTTCAGTCCGTTTAAGACCAAATTGTTAGGAGTTCAGTCCATAATGTTTAAACTTGACACGGAGGCATAAAAAGAACATTACATCTTCTTTGGGCTTCTTTGGGCCACAATAAAAGCCGCTTTAGTAACCCACTTAACTTATTGTGACCCCTGCTTAACCAGTGACTTATACTTTTATGCATATATTGTTTCAGTAGACTAAACCACTACCTTTATAGCGGCTTCTATGCGGCAGATGCCTAAGTGGAACATTACGCATTGATTTCAACTACAACAGGATCAGATACAGAAAGAGCACATATATGTGCCTAAGTGGGACGAAGTAGAATAGCTAAGACTTACAGAAAATTGATTTGCCATTACTGGCTTATCTTCACAGGCTCCGGGGAACAATTGCCAGCGTTGAAACTCGCCTTTGCAGCTTCTTCCAATACTTCCTGCACTACAGTTTTCCAACAATTAGAGGATAGTGTACTAAAAGTTCCATTACACAAAAGAAGAGTTTTGAAGCATGCACTACTAAAAATTACTAGGAGAAACTAAAAATTAATTCTGTGAGGGGCTACAATATTTTTATACATATGTAGAGAAAAAGTGCAAGTGCAGAACACACTCGTCCATGTAGCAGTGTGATACTTGCCTCGGAATCAATTTTATCCCTAGTTAGCACAATTAATTATATGCAGGAGACTACAAGTGCAAACATGATTTATTAGCATACTGGTCAATAAATAGGCTTTAAATATATATGGTTTTCCCATAGTAAAAGTTCAGATCATTGAAAATGGATGAATAAATAGGATGAACAAAAGACTCAGAAAAAAAATAGAATGAACAAATATATCAAACCCATTTGTCATTGGAGTTATTGGAACAAGTTAGATAAAGGTAATAAATGCAACAGGTACATGATAAACTAGCACTGGATGGAAAGACATTCAGAATCCACTAAGCTCACTTGTATGGCACGCAGTTAAGCAATGTATTAAAGACTAAAAGTAGTAAAGTAAATTTTCTAGTGATAATTTAAAAACTATAAGATGCTACGCTCAACATTGATAAGGAATACATGTTACACTGAGTGAAGTAAAGTAGGTATACCCAATGCCTCCAAGTGGAACACCCTGACCAGATCTTGCAGTGCGCTTCTTCATGGGATCAATAATAGCAGTCTGTAAAAAACTAACAACGATAAGAAATAGCATCTGTAATTGGGGAAACTCCACACAACAATGAGTGGTAGCACAAGCAAACATGTGAAAGCGTACTCGTCCTTTTGAAGTTTCCTCAAGGATGTGTCGACCAAGACGCAAACCAAGACCAGCCTGCAACAATGAAATGAATGTAAGGCAAGGAGAAAACACTAAAAAGAATGTGAAGAACAAAGGAAGTACAGACAACAACAATCCTAGTAAGCACCCAAAAAATGTCAGAAAAAAAAGCAACACATACGAATTCTAGTTAAGGTTGCCAATAATCATTGTTATTCTTATAAACAACAGCTGGACTACTAAAACAATTATGCTCAGATACATCTCAGCAGACCATAAGATTAAGAATTCCATAAAGGAGAAGACATACCATCTGCCGTATCTCCCTCCATGTAAGTCCAAATGACGGCAAATCATATCTAACATGGCTTAGCTTGTGTTCCCATGTCAACTCTGGAATTTGTCCAGGATTAACCTTTTCCTGACAAGAAAAAAAGCAACACATACAAATAAGAAGAGGAAAAAAAGGATGAATGATAGTCGTAACTATTTGTCTATTTCCCCTTCTTTTCCTTTTCTTTTGTACTTGATTCACACATTCAAATTGGTGGTTAGAAGAGTTAACTATGGATGATGTGCACAATGGTCATCTTTCTGTATGTACACTATTAAGTACTCCCTCCGTCCCATAATGTAAGACGTTTTTTAACACTAGTGTTGTGTCAAAAGGTATCTTATATTATGGGACGGAGGGAGTATTTTGGACTGCATGCTACAAGGATTTGCTTGTCAAGAGAGAACAAACAACTGTTATTGACAGTGAAGGTGAATAACAGTAGATTTTTCCTTGTAATACATCAAGACACAAAACCGTTTGCGTTTTGTCAGAACAAAAGGTATAAAAAGGTTCGAGAAGGAACAAAAGGTATAAAACATTTCGATTGTCAGTAGAATTCACAAAGTCATCATGGTAGGGAACAAATCTAGTGGCAGCTTACAAATGAATCTTGGAAGAAATAACTCACTGAATTAACAATACTTTGCGAAGGCGAACTGTTCAGAGACACGCCGTTCGATGGCTCATGGACATCCTTCACCATTCTTTCTTCCTTGGAGCTGGGCCTGCAAACAGATTGAAATCTGAATGTGTAACAAGTGTGGTGCCTTGTAGTTCCTAACTATCTGAATATGTTCATTAGAAAAAGCATATAGGATGGAACAAAAAATTGTCAGTTCAACTCGAGATAGGAACGCTGTCAGCCACGAAGATACTGAATATCTAGCATCCAAGGAGTTGCATGTGTAAAATAAAATATGTATTTGGTGCGATGTGAAGCTTAACATGGTTGTTTTTTATCGGCCTTCATCAGTATGACAGTGTATCTTAGACAAGTGCAGATAAGGCATATGTAAACAGAGTTAGCAAAACCGCGGTAAACTGAAGCTGACGACACTGCTGTGCTGACTCATCAAACTTCAATAATATAGTAATAAAAAGGATTCCTTGCTTTTACTTAATTGCAAACACAGACAAACAACGGCATCTCATATAGAGGGTGTTTGTTTTCAGGGACTTATTGATATAGGGACTTAAATAAGTCCCTATAAATCTCATTTAAACCAAACATGAGGGATTTATAGGGACTTAAAAGTGGGCATTTGGGACTTATGAAATAAGACTCTCAAGGAGGGACTTATAAGGACTTATAGTTGTAATATGGTTTTATAGAGACTTATAAGTACCAGGAGCCAAACATGTAGGGACTTATAAGTTAGGACTAAAAAAATCCTAGAACTTATGAACCAAACAGGGCCATAGTATCAGGGAGAACTGGATTTTTCAGAACAGAACAACAGACCACGCCAAATTCTCAACGCACGCATTGATTATTAGATGAAAAACAGTACTATCATTCTATCCAACTGCATGCTGCAAAAACTGCCCTTGATAAATCGCAGAGAAAAGACGACACAGGCAATCCTACCGGAGGAGGGAGAGAAGAAAATGGGTAAGGATGATCCCCGCAAGAACACCCCCGAGAAGCACCAGCCTGCCGGGGCGCGAAGAGGACCCCTTCCTAGAAATCGGGAGAGAAACCCTGAATCGATTCGAGCGGCAATGGGGAGGAGGACTCTGACCTTTCCCGATCTGGAGTCCGCCCGCCGGGGATCTGAGCTCCGCCCGGCCGCCCCAGAGACCAGTCGGAACTCGGGAGCGCGTGGGACGGAATGGAAGACGATGCCGGCCCGGGAGTAATCGTAACTACCACGCACCGACGTGGCTTCTTCACTTGTGGCTTCAGTTTACCGGAGACCGGAGAAAAACCCACGATTTTGCGGAGCCGTTCTGCCGTGCCGTGGGGCCAACTCCGGAAAGTGACGTCTCACAGGCAGGGTTGCTTGCTTGCTCCCGGACGGAGATTGATCATCACACGAATCTGATGCTCTGCAGCTAAGGTATAATGTTTATTTATTTTTATTTTGAGGGAAAATAGTGTGCGTAAATTGTTTGTTAGTGTCACGAGACGACGTGTCTAGCAGCTGCTGCTGAGTCACTAAGAGTTTGCTGCTGAACCTACCTTTGTAGGTGTGCATAGCCTCTTACAGAACATTTCGAGAAAGTTACATATCTCTGATGATTATGTTCTTTGTGATGAAACAAATGCAAGGTTTAAGTTCGAAACTTGGTATTATTGATGACTTTATTAATCTTAAGATGATATGACAACCCAGTCTTTCGAAGATGCTCGCAAGGATATGGTTGATGTGCATATGTTTATAGGAAGATTGTACGTGTGTATGCATGAGTGTCTCTGTCTATGCCGTGTTTAAGAAAACATTATGAGAAAGGCAGAAAGCTGCTAGATCAAATTAAACTGAACGAGTTTCAGATGGTAAGTTGACTTTTCTCCGTTCAACTTTAAGCTTATGCACAATTGATTGTGTTTGATCTCCTAGTCGTTTTCCAACCATCAAGCGGCTTGAAGGTAAGCCCGGAAAAGAACAAAGAATAGACTTGAGTGTTTGAAAAACGCACAAAAACCTCACTATTATGAGTTATACACATCGCCGAGGGACAGAAGGTCTGGCCGTTGATGTGACCATATGGCATCATCTTTCGTTTTCCCCCTCAGTACCGTCCTTCCGAGAGCGATGCTCAGTCGGCATGCCACATGCGAGAGTAAATTGCATGTTTCATCCCTATACTTGCTGGTTTGTAACAAAACCATCCTTGTACTCGTAAAATGCTCCAATACAGTCCTGAGACTTGCGAACGTGTAATAGATACGGTCCCTGCATACGCTTTGTGATACGTTGGGCCCTTTCCCCCACCTAACTGACACGAGTGAACTTATATAAAAGAATTAAAGCTGCCTTCTGCTAAGCTAGCCCTACTCACATGCTTTTGAAGTACTTTGGTATGAGTACTTTCCTACCTGACATGTGCTGGTTGCAGGGACGGCCCCGAGGGGGGGGGGGGGGGGGGGGGGGGGGGGGGGGGGGGGGGGGGGGGGGGGGGGGGGGGGGGGGGGGCGGCCGCCTCGGGCCCCCAAATCCAGAGGCCCCCATCTAGGGTACGTACGTGTAGGCAGCCCGCAGATCGGCAAGAACGCAGCGTCGCAGCGGCTAGCCCATGCCCGCGGCCGTAGCTAACGCTGGTCTGGGCAGGCCAGGCAGTCCCGCGCACACATCCACTTCAGAGCTCTTGTAGTCGTCGTAGGCTCGTACGAGTTGATTGCGTGACGCCTGTTCAGTTTCCTAATTCCCATCTTCCAAAAAAAGTTTTCCCTACCCTAATTTCATGCCAAGATGCGATCGTGAGTTCACGTCTTTGTGTACCCCCAAGCCACGATCATGAGCTCTGAACGCGAGTACGCGAGTCGCCGTTTCATGGATGGCCTCCTTTCTTCCATCTCTACTCCAGCACACACGCGCTCATGCACATCGCCCAGCGCCTGCCGCAGACGCATATATACGGATCAGGTCATCACGGAGCGCCCGATCGGACAATTACCGGCAAAGATTCAACCGATCCAAAGTATTATCATATTCTTTTCTAAATCACGGGTGAAACGGCCATGGTTGCGGCACAATCGCTGCTGGAAAATCGTCCGCGATGATTTGCATACAGGCCAAAATCATGGGAGATCACAGGGATTGCGAGAGACAGGGGTGGATCCAGCCCAGCCCAGCGTCCCGGGCCTCCTTTGTGCACTGTAGCAATTGCTACAGTGTTTGCTGAATTCTACAAAGGAAATGGGCCTTACGCCCCGGGCCTGGGCCCCCCCGGCCTGGGGCCTAGATCCGCCACTGGCGAGAGATCATGTTGATTTAGGCTAAGAAAATTTGCTGCAAATTTGGCTTCCGCGATTTCCTTTCTCCGGCAACTTTAACAAGTGATCATATCATCATTCCTTTTCCATATTACACGTGTACTGCTAATTAATCCCTCCGTTCCATGGAACAGAGGGAGTAGTTTATCTTCATCAACATGATGCATGTCTATATTGTTAAACTTTTGATGCAAATTTCTTTACTTTCAGCATTTTGTATAAAATATTTCATATCAATATTGCTTATATATTTATTATTAAAAAATATGAGTGGATTTACTATAATGTTAGTTGGTAATATTTCTTGTTGGTAATAAATTTATGCATATATTACTATAACTTATATGATGCTTATATTAAGGACCCAACATACCCATTCAAATAATATATATATTAAGGGCCCCTAGGTTTTAGTTTCGCCCCGGGCCCCCGAAATCTCAGGACCAGCCCTGCCTGGTTGTTTGCTACTGATTTTTTTGAGTGTTTTCTACTCCCTCCGTTCCAAATTACTCGCCGTAGAAATGGATGTATCTAGAACTAAAATACATCTAGATACATCCATAGTTGTGACAAGTAATTCGAAACGGAGGGAGTATCTTTTTTTTAACACAATACAACACATATGCTTACATATACACATACACATATTGCTATGCATGCACACGCTAACCTTATGAGAATCTTTGAGATATTAAGCCAGCACAACATCTTGAGATTGACGAAGTCACTATAAGCATTTTTGTAGTCGACAGGAACATCTCCTCCAACTGAACGGATATCGCCGAAGAGCCTAAAATAGACTAAAAAAATGTGAGCCCCGGTGCCAACACAGTACAACACAAAATGCTCACATATACGCACATACAGTCACCCATATGAGCGCACATGCACACACCCTATCCTTATGAGAATCATCGAGATACTGAGATGGCACACCATCTTGAGATTGACGAAGTCACCGCAAGCGCTTTTGTAATCGACGAGAACGTCTCCTCCCACCGAACGACATCGTCGGGGAGCCTGGAATAAATCCAGGAGAATGCGAGCACCGGTGCCAACACTGTACAACCAGATGCTCACATATACGCACATACACTCATCCCATATGAACACATGCACACACACCTTATCCTATAACGTTGTCAGTATAGTACAAAGCGTAGCATTTTTTGCTCATTCCACCTATATAAAATTAGGTTAATTAAGATGTGATACGTACTGAGCAACTTTTTCTGCATGACATCATAGGATAAGAAAATCAAAGAAAAATGTGTGACTTAGAGTATCCAAGTTAGTATCATTTAGATTGTGAGAATTAGGCTGGATTTTTATTGATAATGCACCTCTCTAATTATGTTTCTCATGCATGCTATTTTTCATGACTAAGCGTTACAGGATGCAACATATATTACTCAAAATATCATGTATAAAGAAATCGTGAATGCACTGTAATAGCGAAGGTTCTATCTTTAACTAGAGTATTTTCGTTCAATTTCTTTTTGAACTAAAAATTTATATGCATTACATGAAACAATGACATCCAACACCGGGCCTAAAAGAGTGGACATTTGTATAATTTGTATAGATGTTAATCCTTTTTATTTTTAATTCACCTTTCTGTTTTTTTTCTTCTTCTATATCTTGCTTCTTTCACTAATACAAATTTTCATCTGTAGCAGAACAGGGTATTATCTTTAAAATTTGATCTTCAAAACCTATACTGGAGCAATTTTCCTTCAGTTCGAAGGAGCTTCATTTTGTATAAATTTTGGTTGCACCAAACGATTGTCAAACTATGACTATATTGGTGGGGACATATTTGGCTACAACATTTAAGATATATAGCCAAGTGTCCGTAACCATGGGCGAACTGTTTCTTGGTACCCGCAAAAAAGAACTATTTTTTGGTACCTTTCAGTATTTATCCAAGTTAAATTTGCTTACACTTTACCAATTGCCAGCTCGCTTACCCACTGTCTTATTTTCTTCTACGTATAAGAAAAACAACGCATGCATGCACACGAGCTTTACAACGGGCATGGCGTGCCGCCACGCCTCTGCATGCTAGTTAGAGTTTAGATGAGACAAGAGGGCCCTAGGTAATCGAGGGTTTCAGTTGTTGCCTCTGTCCGTGCTTCTTCGCTTCCCCAAGCACGACGCAGCTGCCGGCAGAGTAGGGTTCGATCGAAGGCGGAGATCACGGCTGTGGGGGACAGCCGGAGCGGACTGAGTCCTGATTGTCGTCTCCGCTATGAGCGCCGCCGGTGGCACCCATACATCACTTCAGACTACCCACAGTAAGAGTATAGATAATAACATCACATATATTTATATAAAATATAAAATAGATGATGTGGCAAGCAATAAATAAATTAAGAGAGATATGTTGTAACATGGTTAGTTACTATTAATATGAGTAACATCACACATATCAAGGCAAGATAAGTCTATAGTCTAATAAATAAAGTGTTGCATGTTATCACACGTATGTTACTCTCCACTATAAAAGTAGTAACATAGAGTAATAACATGGGCATGTTACTACTCTATGTTACTACTTATTGTGGCTAGTCTCAGTCCACTACAAACAGCATAGCTGAAACTAGAATGCCAACATCACTTCAGTTCATAGCAAACTTTTTTTCTTGAATACGCACGGGAGTGTGTATTATGCATTAAAGAAGGAGTGGGGTAAAGAGCCCCTTCATGTTGGTGTTACATGTTTGAATTACATGGACCCAACTCCACTGTGTGAGGCGATGGCTTGCTAGCTAATCTCTCTCATCAGCAAACTGAACAAACCATAGCAAGAACTTGACCATAACAGTGCAAGTAGGCCTTCGTTTAGACAACAGAGCAGCTGGCGGCTCCACCATGCCATGGACGCAATCTTCGTCATCGTCACGCTGTCCGAGCCTGGAACAGCAGTACAGGGGGGCCTATATATACGCGCGCACACCACGCTGCGCATCCACGCCTCCACTCGCGCACGACTAGCACACTCCGGCCCACGCCCAGGACGCGCACTGACGCGCTCCACGCATGCGAGCTCCAACCGAACGCCACTGATCACCCCGCTGCTGCTGCGAACTAACTCACGCATACAGGCCATACACTAGTCGGACAATGCCTATACAATGCCCAGACACACACCAGATACTGGCCATACATGCCCTGGGCACACGCACACAAGTCTGGCACAGACTCGACCTGGCCGCGCTCACACCGGTCGCCACCGTGCCGGGCTCGACCCGATGCACACACGCTCGTGTCCACCTGTGCATGTCATGGCTTATTCCATCACGCGTGACGGAGAAGCCGGAGATGCGGCTATGGCCGACGAATGTGTGTGGGTTGAGCGCGTTGTGGCCGTTGCGGCTGCGGCCCTGGTGCACGGAGACGTCAACGGCGAGGGCTGACCGGGTCGTGGACGTCGAAGACCACCATCTTGTTCGACCGTGGGGAGCTCTCGACGGAATTGGATCCTCTAACATTAACTTTCCTTCTTGCAATTCGTATGATTAAGGCTAAAATAATTTAAATTAATATGCAAATAACAGATATAAAGTGTACATTCATAATCATTACATACAAACAATTTGATGGTGAAATAAAATTAATTATTGATTATTTATATCTACAGTAAATATCAATAGTAAGTAATCTGCTAAATATTTCTAACATTTCTTCTTCATTTTACACTAGGATTACATTGTAGCACTGTGACTTTGCTTCTCTAAGTTAGAGGATCCGGCTCCACTTTCGCCGCCCGCCGCGAGAGAGAAGTCGTCTCGCCGGCTCATGTTAAGGGTTCCAAAGATTGGAGATTTTTGGCGTGGGCCTGGACGGGAGCGTCTCGTTGGCCTCAGCACGATGCGCACCAGGCCGGTTGGGCTGGACCAACTTTCGTCCTTGATGTGGAAGGGAAAGGCCCCAATGTATTCACAGGACCGTATCCGTTACGTTTTTTTTTGCATGGTTATCCGTTACGTATTTGCAAGTCCTAGGACTGTATTGGAGCATTTTATGACTACGAGGACGGTTTTTTTTACAAGCCAGCGAGTATAGGGATGAAACATGCAATTTACTCCACATGCGGTGAAGGTAGTCGGCCAATGGGTCTATGGATGTGAATCAGGGAAACATTTCCCGCAAAAGGAATCATGGAAAGATGGTGATGCATTGTAGGAATTATTAATCATGGCCATCTAAAATTCGCTTTGATGCACAAGCTTTAGTTAGCCTTATCACTACTTCTAAAGAGGGAGTTGGTAGACTGGTATCCATGATTTATCTTCGCCTCACTGATTAATTTTCACTCAAAAGTTATTTTTCACCTCACCTTCCACCACCACCCCTTCATCTTGGTTTTCTTATTCACGGTTTATTGTTCTCCCCATTCTTTTCTTTTTTGCAAATCAGCATTTTCCTAACATACAAAAGATAATGGATCTAACTTTCCTAACTTAAGCAAATCAACTGAACCCTCTCATCAGTGTAATTTGCTTCAGGAATAACATAATTTAATAAGAAAACAAGTAACGGATTTTAAGGAAAATAACATTTACTAGCAGAATGCACGTGCATTGCTATGAATCTTTTTTTAAAAAATTTGAGTATCCATACTTATTGGTAAACATTTTTGGCATAAGATAAACTTGAAAGAGGCCCTTGTCATATATTACTCTAAGTGACAATGATTTTTTAGCAGGAAAAAAATTTATAACCCACACATGATCGGACGCTGCAGCACGCCGGTCCTCCAAAGAGTGCATTCATGCCCACGACATTACGCAGGAGTCCAACACCTAGTTCCACACGGGTTGGCCATACAATCACGATTCATAATGGAAAGAAACATATACCTATTTAAATAAGATATTTTTCGTGACAATAATCCGTCACCGGTGATCTGTCCATGGGTTTGACTGGTCATAAATTCTGACTAGTGGGGCTTGCAGTTGCAGGCATGGCTTCTTCCATGTGGGTCCGCCATGGATTTTATCGCTGACGGTCCCGTTAGTAATAAGTCAGGCGTTAGTTTTGACCATTCAACGATGCTGACATATGGGCCTAGAAGATGCCAATGTGTCTGCTTACATGTGGGACCAGACATTGGTGACGACATGCATTTATGTCACAATTACCGTCGCACGTAGAAAAAAGTTGTAATTCATATATTATTAATTTTGCTGGCGAATCTATATTTAATTTGTAATTTCAGGAAAAAAGAACAAAATTTGAATCGCTGGAATATGAGAATTCAAACATTGGCAATAGATCTTTCATTAAAAGTGAAGGTTGACATTTTACAAGGAGAAGCAGAGGACATAGTCTCAGACTTTACAAAGTAGAAAAAGGAAAAGTAAGTTGACTATAAGCATGAGGCCGATGGTGTCTTTTGTTGGCTACGTGGACTTCCTTAACAGGTGACTAAGCATTGCCTCCATATGTATTTGCCTTTTTCAAAGACAGTGAATTTCTTCTGCTGATCCACCTTGAAATCTTCAATTTCTCATAGCTGCTTCTTCTTGAGTTCTTTAATTTCTACTATCTAGGCAAAAAGTATTTCATTCAGCTCTTCATGAAACATATCACTTGTCTTTTTTTCATCTGCCTCCTGAGTTGCAATGATGTGTTCTAGCTCACGGATGTGCCCACGAGAGGATGAATTCTTCTCGGAGGAGGATGAGTCACCCATGCTCGAAAGAAACGTGCTTGAGGAGCTCTCTCCCTTGATAATTTCTACATCAGGTATTGCTATCGTATCAAGCTGGTTTGATGGTGTATGTTTGATCCTCGATTCATTCTGCAATATGATTGACAACAATGTTAGAGGAGTGTTTGATAAACTTAACACTTATGGCCAGACTATACATTTGAAGTCTACAAATTAGACAGTTCTTATAATTTGTTTTTGTGCAGTCTGAATCAATGTAGGATCTTTCTTTGTAGTGAACGTACATACAAGCAAGTCTCCACCGGATTGATTATCATTGTTGTCCTTGGGCTTACATCAGATTCATCAATTGTTAAACATTAATATTGCAAGTCATATAACAATCCAACATAAAGCATTTCCAATAAGGCAGTACAAATACTTATACCATATGTCTGAAGTGGGAATCAAGTTTTGTAGGTGCAGTGTTTTGGCTTAGCTTCATAGTAGATGATGATGAAGCTATGTACCTAGGGTAGGGTCATGAATCTGTCCAACATACCCTCCCCAAGGACATCTCTACAAAGAATCAGAAGCAGTCGAAGAGAAACCATCATCCACTCGACCATGAAGATGTGTTCACTCGACCACCTTGAAGACACTCGACCACCAGAAGATGAGAAGCCCTTCACTCCGCAACGGTCGGGGTTTAAACCATAGCTTTATGGACATTTATAGCACTTTACTTCGGACATTACCAGTAATGCTCCTCCTTTACGGACATTGAACCCTATGTAATGGAGGGGAGCTGGGGTCCTGGCGCACTCTATATAAGCCACCCCCCTCCTCTAGGACAGGGGTTCGCATCTTTTGTAAACTCACACACACATATAATCCAGTCGACCGCCTTAGGGCACCGAGACGTAGGGTTGTTACTTCCTCCGAGAAGGGCCTGAACTCGTAAAACTCGTGTGTACAACTACTCCATAGCTAGGATCTTGCCTCTTCATACCTACCCCCCATTCTACTGTTAGTCTTAGATCCACGACAGTTGGCACCCACCGTGGGGCAGGTGTCTTAGCGACTTGTTGGAGAAGTTGCAATTTTTCCGATCCTCTTCATCATGGTTTCAGGCGGAGGTTTGGCTGAGGGCCGCGAGATCCGTCTCGGCGTGCTCGTGTTTGTCGCCGACGACTCCGCTTGGCTTCAGGAAGCTCCACTCGACGTCGACGCGCTCCCTGCCCGCGGGGCGATGCACTTTCGCGCGTGCGTCCGCGGCGTCCTTCTGCGGCAACCGTCGACCCAGTACCAGTCGGCTCCAGCAGCTTTCCCCCTCCCCGCGGCCCGCCGGAGCAAACGTCCCGGTCGGTCGAGACTTCAGCGGTGGGTGAGGCATGCAGTGGCCCGCCAGTCGGCCATCCCTCAAGTCGCGGCGATCGAGCCCGATGAAACTCTCTACGGCCTATTCGATCTGTTGACTGGCTCCGTAGAGACCGCATCCGAGTGCGATAGCAGCGACCCAGCGGCTAAAGTTCTGATGGTCAATGGACATGGAGCCCTCCTAGCTTCACCCGTGAAGACGGAGGTGACGGGAACGGCGATCCGTCGCGTGTTCATGAAGAGTACCGCCCCGAACCCCTCTCTTCGCAGCAGAGGGAGGAACTTCGCCGCCGGAACATGGATGCACTGCATACTCCTATAGTTGGAGAAACCCCTGAGGCCCAGGCCTTGGAGCAGGCGCGCTTGGCCAACTTGGCTGAGCGCACTCGACTGGAGAACCTCCAGCGCGCACTTGACGATCGCGCTCGGCAGCGTGCTCCCGAATCCAGTCGACGCCAACTTTTACCTCCTCTGACTCAGGTATACTGAACCCCGATCCAGAATCTAGCAGCTGCTGCCAGGATAGCGGAGTCGATTCAACCTTCCCAGTCGGAAGCTGGCCGAGGTCTGGTGCAAATCTGAGCCTTGCTCCGGGCGGTAGGAGAACAGAATACGGTTGTATCCCAGTCACGGGATAGGATCCATAGCAGGTCCGTGGTTGCGGACACAGTTCAGTCGGCCCATAGCCCAAGATCGCCCCCGAGGCGTGAGGGACGTGGAGATCGACGAGATCAGTACAGGAACCGTGAGCAGTATGATCACCGAGTCGATCATGATGATCGTCGTCGAGTGCCCACTCCTCCCCCAAGGAGTGGGTCATACGTGCCTCGGCAACATGAAGACAGACGCCCTCACAGTGTTGGGCGAGGTATTCCAGTCGACCCCAGGGAGCCAGGCTTTGATGCGAGATCTATTCTCGTTCAAGGTCTGGTCGACAAAAACAGAGCTCACCGAGAAGGCCATGACAGGGGTCTGCAAACCAGCAACAGAGCGCATGTCTCAGGCCCAGAGTGCTTCAGCAGAGCTATCAGAGCTGCAGTGATTCCCCCCAACTTCAGGTTGGCGACTGGAGTCAGTAAGTTCACTGGTGAGTCCAAGACTGACACTTGGCTTGAAGACTACCGAGTGGCTGTCCAGATTGGTGGCGGCAATGATGAAGTGGCCATGAAACACCTTCCTCTGATGTTGGAGGGCTCGGCTAGAGCATGGCTGAATCAGTTGACACCTGGCAATATTTATACTTGGGAAGATCTCGCCCGAGTGTTTGTCAGAACATTCGAGGGCACTTGCAAACGGCCGTCAGGTTTGACAGAATTACAGTGTTGTGTTCAGAAACCGAATGAAACTTTGAGGGATTATATCCAGAGATGGATCACCCTACACCACACGGTAGAGGATGTGCCAAATCATCAGGCAAATTGTGCCTTTAAGGAAGGTGTCAGGTATCGGGAGTTGAATATGAAATTCGGCCGGACAGGAAATATGACTCTGGCTCGGATGATGGAAATTGCCACCAAGTATGCCAACGGTGAAGAAGAAGAACGACTCCGGAGTGGCAAGCACAAAGCAGTCGCCCACGAAGCCGATGGAGGAAACTCCGGTCAGAAACAAAAGCGCAAGGCCGAGCCAGCTGCTCCTAGTGAAGCCTTGGTTGTGGTTCAAGGAAAGTTCAAGGGGAAGCCCAAGGGGCCGTGGAACCCCAAGAAAGTAAAAGATCAAGATGGAAATGACGTGTTGGATTTACCGTGTCACATCCACACCAAAAAAGATGAAGAGAGTAATTTCATTTACCCGAAGCACACCACTCGGCAGTGTCGGCTCCTAATCCAGCAATTCCGAGAGAAATAGCCCAAGGAAAAGGAGAAGGAAGCAGACAAGGCTGAGGATGAGGAAGAGGATGATGATGGTTACCCCCATGTGAATTCCACTCTGATGATTTTTGCTGACGTTGAGAGCAAAAATCGATTGAAAGTCATCAATAGAGAAGTGAACATGGTCGCTCCGGTGACACCTAGTTATTTGAAGTCGTCACAGACTGCCATTACATTCGACCAGTCTGATCACCCAGCGCACATAGCCACCCCTGGGAGGCAAGCACTGGTGGTCAACCCGGTGGTCGAAGGCACTCGACTGACAAAAGTCCTGATGGACGGTGGCAGTGGCCTGAACATACTGTATGCTGAGACGTTGAAGGGAATGGGCATTCCGATGTCTAGACTCAGTGGGAGCAATATGAGCTTCCATGGGGTCATTCCAGGCAAGAAGGCTGCATCACTCGGCCAGATTGCTCTCGACGTGGTTTTTGGTGATTCCGAGAATTACCGCAAAGAAAAGTTGACATTTGAAGTTGTGGATTTCCAGAGTGCTTATCATGCCATTCTGGGCAGGCCAGCTTATGCACGTTTTATGGCTCGACCATGTTACGTGTATCTCAAATTGAAGATGCCTGGTCCCAAAGGGGTGATCACTATCTCTGGTAATCGGAAGAAGGCAGAAGAGTGCTTCCAGAAGGGCTCAAAGATCGCTGATGCTCAGATGGCCGTGGTAGAATTGCAAGAATACCAGAAAAATGCAGATCCGAGTGATTTGTTGCGAGCCAAGAAGCCAGCCACAGATTCAGCATTCTAGTCATCCGGTGAAACGAAGTCGATTCACATTCACCCGACAGATCCCAATGCTGCTCCGACTCACATTTCAACCATACTCGACTCCAAATAGGAAGAAGCGCTCATCCAGTTCCTCCGTGAGAACTGGGACATCTTTGCATGGAAGCCTTCTGACATGCCGGGTGTTCCCAGGGGACTGGCTGAGCATCGTTTGTGAGTCGACCCAAAAGTGAAGCCAATCAAAGAACATCTTCGACGGTCCGCCGTACAGAAGAGAAAGGCAATCGGTGAAGAGGTGGCTCGGCTTTTGGCAGCTGAGTTTATCTGAGAGATTTACCACTCCGAGTGGTTAGCCAATGTCGTCATGGTCCCAAAGAAGGATGACTCACTTCGCATGTGCATTGATTTCAAGCATATCAGTCGGGCCTGCCCGAAAGATCACTTTCCTCTCCCTCGCATTGACCAGATAGTCGACTCGACTGCAGGGTGCGAGCATTTGTCCTTTTTGGACGCCTACTCCGGGTACCACCAGATCCGTCTGTACGGACCCGACGAGATAAAGACAGCTTTTATCACCCCGTTTGGGTGCTTCTATTATGTCACAATGCCATTCGGTTTGAAGAACGCTGGAGCCACATTCATGCGGATGATTCAGAAGTGCCTGCTCACTCAGATCAGTCGGAATGTGGAAGCATACATGGATGACATTGTGGTCAAGTCACGTAAAGGTTCCGAGTTCCGACCTACTGACTGACCTTGCTGAAACCTTTGCCAGCCTCAGAAGGTATGATATCAAGCTCAATCCATCAAAGTGCACGTTTGGAGTTCCGGGCGGAAAATTACTCAGTTTCCTCGTTTTCGAACGAGGAATCGACGCTAACCCAGAGAAAGTGGGTGCTATACTCCGAATGAAACGCCTTGTGTGTGTGCATGATGTTCAGAAGCTTACTGGTTGCTTGGCCGCCCTAAGTCGATTCATTTCTCACCTCGGTGAAAAGGCGCTGCCTCTTTACCGACTGATGAAGAAATCAAATAAGTTCGAGTGGACCCCAGAAGCTGATGCAGCATTTGCAGAGCTAAAAGCCCTGCTTTCCACCCAGCCGGTGCTTGCTGCTCCAATCAGCAAAGAGCCTCTACTGCTTTATATAGCAGCCACTGGACAAGTCATCAGTACAGTACTTATGGTCGAGCGGGAAGAAGAAGGAAAAGCTTATAAAGTTCAGCGCCCAGTTTATTATATTTCTGAAGTCCTGACTCTGTCAAAGCAGAGATATCCGCACTATCAGAAGCTTGTCTATGGGATTTACATGACCACGAAGAAGGTTGCACACTATTTCTCTGATCACTCTGTTACAGTCGTCAGCCACGCTCCATTGTCAGAGATTCTGCACAACAGAGATGCAACTGGTCGAGTGGCAAAATGGGCGATTGAACTCCTTCCCTTGGATATCAAGTTTGAGGCAAAGAAAGCTATCAAGTCCCAAGCAATAGCAGATTTCCTCGCCGAGTGGATCGAACAGCAACTGCCGACTCAAGTTCACTCGGAGCACTGGACCATGTTCTTTGACGGATCCAAAATGCTGAATGGTTCTGGTGCTGGGGTAGTACTGGTATCCCCCCGAGGAGACTTGCTCAGATATGTCCTCCAGATTCACTTTGATTCCTCCAACAATGAAGCAAAATATGAAGCACTCTTGTATGGGTTGTGCATGGCCATCTCACTCGGCGTCCGTCGCCTCATGGTCTACGGTGACTCAGATTTGGTAGTCAATCAAGTGATGAAGGAGTGGGACGTCAGAAGCCCAGCCATGACTAGTTACTGCAACGCGGTGAGGAAGCTGGAAAAGAAGTTTGAGGGGTTAGAGCTCCATCACATACCCAGACTAAAAAATCAAGCAGCCGATGACTTGGCAAAGATAGGTTATAAGAGAGAAGCCATTCCCAGCAATGTGTTTTTGGAGCATATTCACACGCCGACAGTTCAGGAAGATCCTTTTACTGAAGAGCTCCCGCAGCCTAAGAGCGCCACAGACCCGACTGAAGTCGATGTCCCAGCCGTGGTCGACCTGATCATGGAGGTTATGGCCATTACTCCCGACTGGACAGTGCCCTACATTGCGTACATCCTCAGGAAAGAACTCCCAGAGGATGAGGAAGAGGCTCGACAGATCGTCCGTCGATCCAAGGCCTTTACTGTGATAAGAGGACAACTGTTCAGGGAAAGCGTGACTGGAGTCGGTCAGTAATGCATAACACCAGAAGAAGGTCGAATGATCCTCAATGACATCCACTCGGGGACCTGTGGTCACCATGCGTCCTCTCGGGCCATCGTGGCTAAAGCATACCGAGCTGGATTCTATTGGCCACGAGCAAATGAAATGGCGAAAGATATAGTCGACAAATGTGAAGGCTGCCAGTTTTACTCCGACTTGTCTCACAAGCCTGCGTCAGCCTTGAAGACCATCCCCCTCATCTGGCCCTTTGCTGTTTGGGGACTGGATATGGTTGGACCACTGAGAACTGGCAGGAGCGGCTTCACTCATGTGCTCATTGCAGTCGACAAGTTTACCAAATGGATCGAAGTTAAACCTATCAAGAACCTTGAGGCCAACACCGTTGTCAGTTTTATCAAAGAATTGACATTCAGATATGGAGTTCCACACAACATCATCACGGATAATGGGTTGAACTTCGATTCTGATGAGTTTAGAGCTTTCTGCACTTCTCAAGGCACACTAGTCGACTATGCTTCAGTCGCTCACCCGCAGTCGAACGGACAAGCAGAAAGAGCCAATGGCCTAATTCTCAAAGGACTGAAACCCCGACTGATGCGTGATCTCAAACACGCAGCAGGCGCTTGGGTTGATGAACTTCTGTTAGTTCTGTGGGGTTTAAGGACAACTCCTAATCGGTCGACCGGACGAACTCCGTTCTTCTTAGTCTATGGAGCCGAAGCTGCTCTGCCAAGCGACCTGCTCCACAACGCACCCCGAGTCGAGCTCTTCTTCGAAGAGGAAGCAGAGCAGGCCCGACAGGATTCGGTCGATCTCTTAGAGGAGGAAAGAGAGATGGCCTTGATCCGGTCGACCATTTATCAGCAAGACTTGTGTCGATTCCACGCCAGAAATGTGAGGGGTCGAGCCTTTCAAGAAGGAGACCTAGTTCTTCGAGTGGATCAACAGAAACGACACAAGCTCGCCCCGACTTGGGAAGGCCCCTTCATCATCACCAAAGTTCTCCATAACGGAGCATACCATCTTTACAGTGTTGAGCATTAGAAAGACGAGCCACGGGCTTGGAACACGGAGCTGCTCCGCCCCTTTTATACTTAAGCACTCGTTCGAATAAAATGTAATAAGAAACACCTTTGTAATTTGTTTATCAAAGACAAGAGCTTACAGTCCTCTCATACGATTGTTGTTGTTCTTATTTACTTCTGAAATCCCCCAGTGGGTGGGCTTAGTCGCGAATCCGTTTCGCCTAAGTTCGAAAGAAAATCCTACCAAGTGGAGAGCGGAGGCTTAGCTGCAGTCCAGTACTCGCCTAAGTTTGAAAAAATCCTACCGAGTGTAGAGAAATCCTCCCACTCGGGGGCTTAGCTGCAGTCCAGTACTCGCCTAAGTTCTCTCGCTCGGAGACTTAGCTGCAGTCTGGTACTCGCCTAAGTTTGAAAAATCCTACCGAGTGGAGAGCAATCCTCCCACTCGGGGGCTTAGCTGCAGTCCAGTACTCGCCTAAGTTTGAAAAAATCCTACCGAGTGGAGAGCAATCCTCCCACTCGGGGGCTTATCTGCAGTCCAGTACTCGCCTAAGTTCTCTCACTCGAAGACTTAGCTGCAGTCCGGTACTCGCCTAAGTTTGAAAAATCCTACCGAGTGGAGAGCAATCCTCCCACTTGGGGGCTTAGCTGCAGTCCAGCACTCGCCTAAGTTCTCTCCCTCGGAGACTTATCTGCAGTCCGGTACTCGCCTAAGTTTGAAAAATCCTACCGAGTGGAGAGCAATCCTCCCACTCGGGGGCTTAGCTGCAGTCCAGTACTCGCCTAAGTTCTCTCACTCGGAGGCTTAGCTGCAGTCCAGTACTCGCCTAAGTTTGAAAAAATCCTACCGAGTGGAGAGGAATCCTCCCACTCGGAGCTTAGCTGCAGTCTAGTACTCGCCTAAGTTTGAAAATCCTACCGAGTGGAGAGCAATCCTCCCACTCGGGGGCTTAGCTGCAGTCCAGCACTCGCCTAAGTTCTCTCACTCGGAGGCTTAGCTGCAGTCCAGTACTCGCCTAAGTTTGAAAAAATCCTACCGAGTGGAGAGCAATCCTCCCACTCTGGGGCTTAGCCGCAGTCTAGTACTCGCCTAAGTTTGAAAAAATCCTACCGAGTGGAGAGCAATCCTCCCACTCGGGGGCTTAGCTGCAGTCCAGCACTCGCCTAAGTTCTCTCACTCGGAGGCTTAGCTGCAGTCCAATACTCGCCTAAGTTCGAAAAAATCCTACCGAGTGGAGAGCAATCCTCCCACTCGGGGGCTTAGCTGCAGTCCAGTACTCGCCTAAGTTCGGACGACGAGGTGCAGGTCGAATGCAACCTTCTCCTTTGGAGCTACGGCACAAGTACAACGTCCACTCCATCCATATCCGCAAGGACGACGAGGTGCGGGTCGACTGCAACCTTCTCCTTCGGAGCCACGGCACAAGTACAACATGCACTCCATCCCATCCGCAAGGACGACGAAGCGCAGGTCGACTGGAGCCACCACTTCAGAGCTGCATCTCCAGCACAAAGACTATTCCAAACAGTGAACAAAGTCCATTCGAAGGCAAAACGCAAGCACATTCAGAGATAAACCAAATTCGGATGAATCCTAAAGTTCCAAGTAGCAAATCAAAAGTATTCGGGCGTCAAGCCTAAAGAAGTTTAACAGTTACATCAATCACTCGGCATTCCGAGGCAAATTTAAAGCAGATTCAAGTCTCATAAGTCTATTCACTCGGCAGGAGGAGGGCCGGCAGGCTCCACGAATGAGTCCAGGTCGATCCCATCAGCGATCCGAGTAGCGGCAGCAATGAAAGTCTCCATGAAGGACTGGAAGTCATGCTTTTTGGTGTTAGCGACTTTGGTCGCAGCCAGCTTGTCTTCACGAGCCTCCTTGCAATGGACTCGCACCAAGGACAGCGCCACGTCAGCACCACACCAGGCGGAGGACTTCTTCCATTCTTGTACTCGGTCAGGGACCTCATTCAGTTGAGCCATCAGGGATTCCAGGTCATTTTGAAGCGTCGCCCTTGGCCAAAGCGATGAGTCGATTCGGGAGACTACCTCCTTCAGGCGCACGAGGTAGCTTGTGGCGCTGGCGATACAGGACTCCAGTCGGAGCACGTTCATTGCAGTTTCGTCGCAAACTGGAGAAGCGATAGGGTCTAGGCCCGTCTCGACCTTTCCAGTTTCCTCGTCGAAGTCTTGGTAGAATTCTGCAGCCAAAAATTAGTGAGTCGACCGAGCAAGATCCGATCGCAAACATCAACACAGTCGGTTTAAAAAAAATACCTTCCAGCGTGAGATAGAGCTTCTTGGCAAGAGTCCTCAGATAAGCTTCCGTGTCATTCCTCTTGCGGATCGCGGACTCCAGCTTTTCATTCAGGGCAACCTTGTCCTTCTTCAGACTAGTCACTTCACGGTTAGCTTCATTGAGGCAAGATTTCAGTTTGTTCACCTCCCCTTCCAGCGTTCCGACTGAAGCGAGCTTCTGGTCTGCGAGAGCAGTTTTATCTTGGGCTGCTTTTTGCGCAGCGATGAGGTCCGAGTCCTTCTTCTCCAGAGCAAACTTCATTTTTTCTGCAAAAGAAGCAATCGAATCAAACAAGAGATCAAAGAAATATATTGAAAGTCAGTCAACAGCCAGTTACCTTCCATACCAGCAGCTTCGTCTTGAGCTTTCTTCAGATTCTGCTGGGCCAATTCCAAGTCGAGGTTGAGTTGCCTCTGCTTCTCCTCAAGTTCAGCAAACTTGGAAATAAGAGTACAAGACTTCTGCAGAAGGCAAAAGATGAGTCAGTCGATAAGATCAAAGGTTGTTTACTTCCAAGTGAATAAAACCTAAAGAAGTTCGCTTAGACCCTAGCCGACTGCACATAGTCGACTGCGGTCTCGGGGGCTACACCCAGCGGGTGCACTTGGCGTGCCCCTGCTGATTAAGACCCAACTCGACCGGTCCGCCCGGACCAAGTCAAAAAAAGCTGTTCAGACCACAGTCGACTGCCAGCAGTCGACTGCGGTCTTGGGGACTACACCCAGTGGGTGCACTTGGCGTGCCCCCACCGGTTCAGATCCCACTCGACCGGTCCGCCTGAGTCGAGTGTAAGAAAAAAAGAAAGGAAGGTAGAACTCAGACCCCAGTCGACTGCCAGCAGTCGACCGCGGTCTCGGGGACTACACCCAGTGGGTGGACTTAGCGTGCCCCCACCGGTTCAGATCCCACTCGTCCAGATCGAGTGGAAGAACGCAACTACCAAAGATAACAAAACACCCAGTGGGTGCTCTAATTTGACGCAGACAATAGGAGATTGTGTAGAAGAAAATTTTTCGGGTAGCATATCCTCATAGAACAAGAGCAGTCGGAAAGTCTACTCACCTGGACATTGGCCCGAAGAGCAGCGCTGGCGTCGTAGGCAACTTGGCTATTCTCATGCACCGTCTTCACCCACTCCATCATCACGTCAGCCTGTCGGATGGCTTCCGCAGCCGCTTCCGACTGGTTGTCCGGGACAGGGTAGCTGGTGAAAAAGAGATCAGACGACCCAGGTGTGGCTGCTTGGAGCCTCGTGGCATGGAGTTGGACGACTGAAGGAATCACAGGTGCAGTCAACGATGCGGGGTGCTCACTCGACAAGGGTGCAGCAAAGGTCACAGAGGCCCTGCCTGCGTCTTCAGGTTGACGGATGGGTGGTGTTGTTGTTGGCCCTTGCCGAGACATCTTGCCAGTTGCTACCTTCTTGCTCTTCCTAGGCTTAAGAGCCACATCTTCATCGCCATCTGGAAGATCGATGACGTTGGGTGGAGATGCAAGGCAGATCATTCGACCCCAAGTGAACCACTACAATGCAATCGACCAAGGAATCAAGAACAAGATCATAAGAGTTTCTACCTGGGTTAGAGGTAACCGCGTCTTCCATCTCCTCGTCTCGGTACTAGAGAGAAGAGGTTCCTGACGTAGTAGCACTGCAAAGACCCGCATCTAGTCGGTTACGTCCTGTTACTCGAGTCGACGAAAAGAACAAGTCAGATGATTACCCGGAGATAGTAGGGACGGTCACTTTGATCCTAGGCAAAGCCTTTGGCAGTTTGGAGGAGGTGGCTTTCGGTGCTTTCAGCGCTGGAGGCGGCACAACTTTGGGCTGCTTCGGAGCCTTCTCAATTGGCGTTGGGGAAGACATCCTGGGACGCTTCGAAGACTGCCCAATCGGTGCGGCCACCAGGCCCGGAGCGCTCGCCGGGTCATGGGCGTGTTTGGATCTCCTCTCCCTGTGAGGAGGCGAGTCGACCTCTTCATCATCAGTCGATTCGTCGCTCTCCTCATCCTCCTCGGCATCCGAGTACCCTTCGCCGCTCTCGCCCCCGCTCGCTCCTTCCTCAACGTCTTGCTCTTGCACTCCGTTGGGCATTGAGTACATGTCGATGAGGGCCTGAAAAGACAACGATCAAAAGATATTCAGTCGACCATGAACAAAATGTCACACAGTGAATCGTAAAGATACTTGATAAAACAGAATCATACCTGCTCCGGCTGACGTGAGTGGTCGAATGGAATCACCCTCCTAGACCCCCGAGGGTTGTCTTTGTTGCTGGTGATCCCCATCAGCCACTTCTCCAAGGTGTCCTCGCTGACGTCCTCTGGGTGGATCCGAGTGGAATCCTCGAGCCCAGAGTACATCCACATCGGATGATCACGTGCCTGAAGCGGTTGGATGCGTCGGCCGAGAAAGACCTCCAGCAGGTCCATCCCGGTCACCCCGTCGCGGATGAGTTGGACGACCCGCTCGACCAGCACCTTGACATGCGCCTTATCTTCTGGAACCACCTTAAGGGGGGCGGGCTTCTCCACTCGAGCCAAAGAAAAGGGAGGAAGTCCAGTCGACTGACCCGGGGTCGGCCGGTCCTTGCAATAAAACCAAGTCGACTGCCAGCCCCGGACCGAGTCAGGAAGGATCATTGCTGGGAAGGTGCTCTTGCTCCTCATCTGGATTGCCAGGACCCCGCATATCTGGATCACTTGCGTCCTCTCATCACTCGGATTGGCCTTTTTGACCGACTGAGAGCGGCAGGTGAAGATGTGTTTGAAAAGACCCCAGTGCGGTCAACAGCCCAAGAAATTTTCACACATTGAAACAAGGCAGCCAGATAGACTATGGTGTTTGGAGTGAAATGGTGGAGCTGAGCCCCAAAGAAGTTCAAAAAGCCCCGGAAGAAAGGATGGGGAGGCAATGAGAATCCGCGATCTATGTGGGGGGCGAGGAGAACGCACTCACCCTTCCTTGGCCGTGGCTCGGTCTTGTTCCTCGGGAGCCGCGCCAACTTGTGGGAGATCAGTCCGCCCTCCACCAGGTCGTCGAGGTCGTCCTGGCTGATCGTCGAGCGGATCCAGTCGCCCTGGATCTAGCCCGGCGGCAGGCCGGATCTCGACGAGGATCCCCCCCGGCTGGTCCGCTTGCCCTTCGCCTTCGCGGTCGCCTTCTTTGCGCGCTCCAGCGCCACCGTCTTCTCTTTCCCCATGGCGACGGATCGAGTTAGAGCAAGGGTCCGGCGACGGGAGCAGAAGCGAGCGTGGCGGAGAAGTCGGAGGAAGAAGAGAAGAGAATGGGAGCGCACGGGGCTGAGGCCTGGTCCGGTGCCTTTTGTAAGGTCGTTCCCCGAGTGACTGACTGGTGGACCGAGACGATCTAAACAAATCCCGCAACAGTCACGCACGCAGTACGTGGCGAAAAAGGTGGCGCGGAGATCGATGAGACTTGCCTAATCCATCCCGATTACCATGGTCTCGCCCGTCTGGCGCGCTTCCCAAAATTCGAATCCCGTGAAATCCGCGGAGAGCAGAGCAACTTGCCAGACTGAAGACAAACGCCCTCTACATTATCATTCGGAATTCTACCATGAAAGTTCACTCGATAAAAACCAAGAATGGACCAAGGCGACTGAAAAAGGAGTCGACGTCGTCTCCTCAGTTCATTGTTCCAGAACAAGATATGCTCATAGCACAAAGAATGAGTCAGAAGTGTTCCCAACTCCTTCCTCACTCAAACCCTGATCCATTCGGGGGCTAATGATGAAGCTATGTACCTAGGGTAGGGTCATGGATCTGTCCAACATACCCTCCCCAAGGACATCTCTACAAAGAATCAGAAGCAGTCGAAGAGAAACCATCATCCACTCGACCATGAAGATGTGTTCACTCGACCACCTTGAAGACACTCGACCACCAGAAGATGAGAAGCCCTTCACTCCGCAACGGTCGGGGTTTAAACCATAGCTTTATGGACATTTATAGCACTTTACTTCGGACGTTACCAGTAACACTCCTCCTTTATGAACATTGAACCCTGTGTAATGGAGGGGAGTGATACGTCTCCAACGTATCTATAATTTTTGATTGCTCCATGATATATTATCTACTCTTTTGGACTATATTGGGCTTTATTTTCCACTTCTATATTATTTTTGGGACTAACCTATTAACCGGAGGCCTAGCCCAGAATTGCTGTTTTTTGCCTATTTCAGTGTTTCGAAGAAACAGAATATCAAACGGAGTCCAAACGGAATAAAATCTTCGGGAACGTGATTTTCTCACCGAACGTGATCCAGGAGACTTGGACCTTGCTCCAAGGAACAAAAGAGGCGGTCACGAGGGTGGGAGGCGCCCCCCAAGGGCGCGCCCCTGCCTCGTGGGCCCCTCATTGCTCCTCCGGTGTACTTCTTCCTCCTATATATACACACGTACCCCCAAACGATCAGAACAGGAGCCAAAAACCTAATTCCACCACCGCAACTTTCTGTATCCACGAGATCCCATCTCGGGGCCTGTTCCGGAGCTCCGCCGGAAGAGGGCCGTCATCACGGAGGGCTTCTACATCATCCTAGCCCCTCCGATGAAGTGTGAGTAGTTTACCTCAGACCTTCGGGTCCATAGTTAGTAGCTAGATGGCTTCTTCTCTCTCTTTGAATCCCAATACAAAGTTCTCCCCCTCTCTTGTGGAGATCTATTCGATGTAATCTTCTTTTTGCAGTGTGTTTGTTGAGACCGATGAATTGTGGGTTTATGATCAAGTCTATATATGAATAATATTTGAATCTTCTCTGAATTATTTTATGCATGATTGGTTATCTTTGCAAGTCTCTTCGAATTATCCGTTTGGTTTGGCCAACTAGATTGGTAGTTCTTGCCATGGGAGAAGTGATTAGCTTTGGGTTCGATCTTGCGGTGTCCTTACCCAGTGACAGAAGGGGCAGCAAGGCACGTATTGCATCGTTGCCATCGAGGATAACAAGATGGGGTTTATTTCATATTGCATGAATTTATCTCTCTACATCATGTCATCTTGCTTAAGGCGTTACTCTGTTTTTAACTTAATACTCTAGATGCATGCTGGATAGCGGTCGATGAGTGGAGAATAGTAGTAGATGCAGAATCGTTTCGATCTACTTGTCACAGATGTGATGCCTATATACATGATCATGCCTAGATATTCTCATAACTATGCTCAATTCTGTCAATTGCTCAATAGTAATTTGTTCACCCACCGTAGAATACTTATGCTCTTGAGAGAAGCCACTAGTGAAACCTATGGCCCCCGGGTCTATTCTCATCATATCAATCTCCATCACTTTAATCTTGTTTTGCTTTTTTACTTTGCCTTTACTTTTTACTTTGCATCTTTATACCAAAAAAACCAAAAATATTATATCTATCAGATCTCACTCTCGTAAGTGACCGTGAAGGGATTGACAACCCCTAATCGCGTTGGTTGCGAGTAGCTATCGCTTTGTGCAGGTACGAGGGACTTGAGCGTGGGCTCCTACTGGATTGATACCTTGGTTCTCAAAAACTGTGGAAAATACTTACGCTACTCTGCTGCATCATCCCTTCCTCTTTGAGGAAAACCAACGCAAGCTCAAGACGTAGCAAGAAGGATTTCTGGCGCCGTTACCGGGGAGTCTATGCAAAAAGTCAACATACCAAGTACCCATCACAATCCCTATCTCTCGCATTACATTATTTGCCATTTGCCTCTCGTTTTCCTCTCCCCCCAATTCACCCTTGCCATTTTATTTGCCCCCCCTCTCTCTCTATCCTCCCTCTCTATTTGCCTCTTGTTTGCTCGCGTGCTAGTTTGTTTACTTGTCGTCATGGCTAGTCCTCTTTCTGCTCCTATGTCTCCCGAGTTTGAAGTCTTTCACTTCAAACCAAAGCAAGGAGAAAACTTAAAGGATGCTTGGTTTAGAATAATGGAATCTTATCATAAATGCACCCTAGAAGTAAATTTCAGAATTTTGCTTCGCAATTTTTATGTTGGGCTTAATATATGTCATAGACAACATTTGGATTGTGTTGCCAAAGGCAATTTTATTGAAATTGATCCCAGTATCGCGCATGAAATTATGGAAGGTATAGTAGGAACTTTACCTCAACAAAAGGGGCCCCATCATACCCAAGAGGAAACGCAAGTTTTTGAGAAAATTTGCAAAGTAACTAAGATTTTACAAAAATCTCTTGAACCTCTTAAGAGCGTTAGCGGAAATCTTCACCGCATGAATATGTTAATTACTCTTTGCAATAAGCGGTTGGATTCTTTAGATCTCAAGATCTCTGAATATGAAGGGAAACGTAAGGAACCTCCTGGATTCGAGCATAACATCACTAAAAGAATTAAGAATCAAGATGGCAATACCTAGATCTATCCTCGCTTTTATGCCTAGCTAGGGGCGTTAAATGATAGCGCTTGTTGGGAGGCAACCCAATTTTATTTTTATTCCTTGATTTTTGCTCCTGCTTAGTAATAAATAAATCATTTAGCCTCTGTTTTGGTTGTGTTTTTTTGTGTTTAATTAGTGTTTGTGCCTAGTAGAACCGTTGGGAAGACTTGGGGAAAGTCTTGTTGAACTTGCTGTAAAAAACAGAAACTTTAGCGCTCACGAGAACTGCTGTAATTTTTATTTGAAGAGTGCTATTTAGTTAATTATTTTTGCAGATGATTAATAGATAAATTCCTCACGTCCAGCAATTTATGTTAGAATTTTTGGGTTCCAGATCTTGTGCTAGCTACAGATTACTACAGACTGTTCTGTTTTTGACAGATTCTGTTTTTCGTGTGTTGTTTGCTTATTTTGATGAATCTATGGCTAGTAAAATAGTTTATAATCCATAGAGAAGTTGGAATACAGTAGGTTTAACACCAATATAAATAAAGAATGAGTTAATTACAGTACCTTGAAGTGGTCTTTTGTTTTCTTTCGCTAACGGAGCTCATGAGTTTTCTATTTTGAGTTTTGTGTTGTGAAGTTTTCAAGTTTTGGGTGAATTCTTTTGATGGATCATGGAACAAGGAGCGGCAAGAGCCTAATCTTGGGGATGCCCATGGCACCCCCAATATAATCCAAGGACACCAAAAAGTCAAAGCTTGGGGATGCCCCGGAAGGCATCCCCTCTTTCGTCCACTTCCATCGGTAATTTACTTGGAGCTATATTTTTATTCACCAACATGATATGTGTTTTGCTTGGAGCGTCTTGTATTATTTGTGTCTTTGTGTCTTAGTATGCCACAATCATCCTTGCTGTACACACCTTTTGAGAGAGCCATACATGAATTAAAATTTGATAGAATACTCTATGTGCTTCACTTATATCTTTTGAGCTAGATAATTTTGCTCTATGTGCTTCACTTATATCTTTTGAGCGTAGTAGTTTTGCTCTATGTGCTTCACTTATATCTTTTGAGCGTTATAATTTTGCTCTATGTGCTTCACTTAGATATTTTAGAGCACGGTGGTGGATTTGTTTTAAAGAAACTATTGATCTCTCATGCTTCACTTAAATTATTTTGAGAGTCTCTTAATAGCATGGTAATTTTCTTAATAATAATATGCTTGGTATTCAAGATTTGTGAAACTTTCTTTTGAGTGTGTTGAATACTAAGAAAGGATTGAAGCATGATAATTGTTTTGAGATATGGAGGTGATAATATTAAAGTCATGCTGGTTGAGTAGTTGTGAATTTAAAGAATACTTGTGTTAAAGTTTGTGATTCCCGTAGCATGCACGTATGGTGAACCGTTATGTAACAAAGTCGGAGTATGATTTATTTATTGATTGTCTTCCTTATGAGTGGTGGTCGGGGACGAGCGATGGTCTTTTCCTACCAATCTATCCCCCTAGGAGCATGCACGTAATACTTTGCTTTGATAACTTCCAGATTTTTGCAATAAGTATATGAGTTCTTTATGACTAATGTTGAGTCCATGGATTATACGCACTCTCACCCTTCCACCTTTGCTAGCCTCTCTAATATCGTGCACCTTTCGCCGGTATCATACACCTACCATATACCTTCCTCAAAACAGCCACCATACCTACCTATTATGGCATTTCCATAGCCATTCCGAGATATATTGCCATGCAACTTTCCACCACCTAGTTCATCATGACACATTCATCATTGTCATATTGCTTAGCATGATCATGTAGTTGGCATAGTATTTGTGGCAAAGCCACCGTTCATAAGTTCTTCATACTTGTCACTCTTGATTCATTGCACATCCTGGTACACCGCCGGAGGCATCCATATAGAGTCATACTTTGTTTTAGAATCGAGTTGTAATCATTGAGTTGTAAATAAATAAAAGTGTGATGATCATCATTCAATAGAGCATTGTCCCAAAAAAAAAAGAGAAAGGCCAAAGAAAAAAAAGAAGGCCAAAAAAAAAGAAAATAAATAAAAAGGGGCAATGCTACTATCCTTTTTTCCACACTTGTTCTTCAAAGTAGCACCATGATATAGCGGGTCTCATATATTGTGCTTCAAAGCAGCACCATGTTCTTCATATAGAGAGTCTCATATGTTGTCACTTCCATATATTAGTGGGAATTTTACATTATAGAACTTGGCTTGTATATTCCAATGATGGGCTTCCTCAAATTGCCCTAGGTCTTCGTGAGCAAGCAAGTTGGATGCACACCCACTAGTTTCTTTTGTTGAGCTTTCATACATTTATAGCTCTAGTGCATCCGTTGCATGGCAATCCCTACTCACTCACATTGATATCTATTGATGGGCATCTCCATAGCCCGTTGATACGCCTAGTTGATGTGATACTATCTTCCCCTCCTTTTTGTCTTCTCCACAACCACCATTCTATTCCACCTATAGTGCTATATTCATGGCTCACGCTCATGTATTGCGTGAAGATTGAAAAAGTTTTGAAAAAGTTAGAGTATGAAAAAATTGCTTGGCTTGTCATTGGGGTTGTGCATGATTTAAATACTTTGTGTGGTGAAGATGGAGCATAGCCAGACTATATGATTTTGTAGGGTTAACTTTCTTTGGCCATGTTATTTTGAGAAGACATAATTGCTTTGTTAGTATGCTTGAAGTATTATTATTATTTTTATGTCAATATGAACTTTTGTCTCGAATCTTTCTAATCTGAATATTCATACCACAATTAATAAGATTTGCATTGAAATTATGCCAAGTAGCACTCTGCATCAAAAATTCTTTTTTTATCATTTACCTACTCGAGGACGAGCAGGAATTAAGCTTGGGGATGCCTGATACGTCTCCAACGTATCTATAATTTTTGATTGCTCCATGCTATATTATCCACTGTTTTGGACTATATTGGGCTTTATTTTCCACTTTTATATTATTTTTGGGACTAACCTATTAACCGGAGGCCCAGTCCAGACTTGCTGTTTTTTTGCCTATTTCAGTGTTTCGAAGAAACGGAATATCAAACGGAGTCCAAATGGAATAAAATCTTCGGGAACGTGATTTTCTCACCAAACATGATCCAGGAGACTTGGACCCTGCTCCAAGGAACAAAAGAGGCGGTCACGAGGGTGGGGGTGCGCCCCCCTAGGGCGTGCCCCCTGCCTCGTGGGCCCCTCGTTGCTCCTCCGGCGTACTTCTTCCTCCTATATATACACACGTACCCCCAAACGATCAGAACAGGAGCCAAAAACCTAATTCCACCACCGCAACTTTCTATATCCACGGGATCCCATCTTGGGGCCTGTTCCGGAGCTCCGCCGGAAGAGGGTCGTCATCACGGAGGGCTTCTACATCATCCTAGCCCCTCCGATGAAGTGTGAGTAGTTTACCTCAGACCTTCGGGTCCATAGTTAGTAGCTAGATGGCTTCTTCTCTCTCTTTGAATCTCAATACAAAGTTCTCCCCCTCTCTTGTGCAGATCTATTCGATGTAATCTTCTTTTTGCGGTGTGTTTGTTGAGACCGATGAATTGTGGGTTTATGATCAATTCTATCTATGAATAATATTTGAATCTTCTCTGAATTCTTTTATGCATGATTGGTTATCTTTGCAAGTCTCTTCGAATTATCCGTTTGGTTTGGCCAACTAGATTGGTAGTTCTTGCCATGGGAGAAGTGCTTAGCTTTGGGTTCGATCTTGCGGTGTCCTTACCCAGTGACAGAAGGGGCAGCAAGGCACATATTGCATCGTTGCCATCGAGGATAACAAGATGGGGTTTATTTCATATTGCATGAATTCATCTCTCTACATCATGTCATCTTGCTTAAGGCGTTACTCTGTTTTTAACTTAATAATCTAGATGCATGCTGGACAGCGGTCGATGAGTGGAGTAATAGTAGTAGATGCAGAATCATTTCGATCTACTTGTCACGGACGTGATGCCTATATACACGATCATGCCTAGATATTCTCATAACTATGCTCAATTCTGTCAATTGCTCAATAGTAATTTGTTCACCCACCGTAGAATACTTATGCTCTTGAGAGAAGCCACTAGTGAAACCTATGGCCCCCGGGTCTATTCTCATCATATCAATCTCCATCACTTTAATCTTGTTTTGCTTTTTTACTTCGCCTTTACTTTTTTACTTTGCATCTTTATACCAAAAAAACCAAAAATATTATATCTATCATATCTCACTCTCGTAAGTGACCGTGAAGGGATTGACAACCCCTAATCGCGTTGGTTGCGAGTAGCTATCGCTTTGTGCAGGTACGAGGGACTTGAGCGTGGGCTCCTACTAGATTGATACCTTGGTTGTCAAAAACTAAGGGAAATACTTACGCTACTCTGCTGCATCATCCCTTCCTCTTCGGGGAAAACCAACGCAAGCTCAAGACGTAGCAGGGAGCTGGGGTCCTGGCGCACTCTATATAAGCCACCCCCTCCTCTGTGACAGGGGTTCGCATCTTTTGTAAACTCACACACACATATAATCCAGTCGACCGCCTTAGGGCACCGAGACGTAGGGCTGTTACTTCCTCTGAGAAGGTCCTGAACTCGTAAAACTCGTGTGTACAACTACTCCATAACTAGGATCTTGCCTCTTCATACCTACCCCCATTCTACTGTCGGTCTTAGATCCATGATAGATGGTTTTCCTTATTTCTTGAGACAAAATGCCTACGATATGAAGCTCAAATTTAGTAGGTGTGTCCAGAAGTACGGATTGACAAGTTGAAGAGCGAAGAGTGTGTATTACATACATTGGAGTGATCCGCACACCAATGGTCCACAAGTTTCTCCCAATTTTCTTCATTTATATACTCAGGCTTCAATGATATAGCCTGCTCATGGGTGCGTTTTTTACCTTTTCTAGTAATTGTTCCCATCTGGAATATTGCGACATTTCCTTGCAATATCAATGCACATTTCTGCAGCAAATACATTCTTCGGGTTAGTATGAACCTTTCCCTGTAGAAAACATACATCCATTTAGGATAGAACATATGCACATCTAGTTTCAATAAACGTTTGACAGCACGAGTTCAACTTGTAGATGAATTAGCAATCAGGAAAGAAGGTTTAACCATGTGAATAGATGGGTCATTCATTGTAGATCTTGTTGTAGTTGAAGATAAAGGTACGTCGGCTATGGTGCGCTTCTTACGTGGTGCTAGTATAGAACCATACATTGCTTGTCCGAATGCACTCGAAGACATAGTTTAAACAAAAATGTAGAAGTCGTACTAATTTGATGTACAAGAAATTTGTACCCAAGAAATAGTTTTCTGGAGATTACCAGGATCGTGACCTATATCAATCTGACTAGCATCATCTGAACCATGTGAATCCATATCAATTGTGTAGACAACATATTCTCTTAGCGCATGTTTGGCTATAGGATAATGTCCTTCAGTGTTTCTTCTTCAATCCTGCAGTACAAATGTGCTGGTTTGGCAGCAGCAGCTGTAGAGTCAGATACGACTTGTTCATACGCACGGTCATCAATAATGTGAACAAAGATTCATAGGGTTCCACATACTCCATAATTAGATTGTAGTAAGAACAGGAGGTAGCAATGCACCACCAAATCTAGAACAACATGTTATCTCAAGAAGAAGAAACCATTCAATTATGAAAACAACACACAAGATTTAAGAAGAACCTACATACTAAATTAATGTAACCCTAGATAGAACTAGCTGTAGTACCCCCCATATAATACGGCTAATTTATTATGAAACTACATACTAAATTAGTATAACCCTAGGTAGAATTACCTTTTGTACGGAGCCTACAATCTGATTGCTTCTTTGAATGAACAATATGTGAGAACATACAAGGATGTGCAAATATTAAAAAGGGCGGTGGGGCGAGAGGGGAGTAGAGTTGTTACCTGGTAGTGTAGGATTAGGTTTTGGGGTCGACGGAGGAATTTTACATTGTTTGGCGCTTCGAAGCGCGCCGGCCATGCCGGACACTGGGGAGGGATCCATTTAGCCACCACAAGTGGACTAGATCTGGGGAAGGAGAGACATATGAGGGGACAGTGCGAATGAGGTTGTGGGTTCATTTGGTGAAAAGGGGAGAAGCTTTATACGGTGGGTGGAGGGGAATGAGCATGGCACTTAAAATAGTTGGAGGGAACGAAAATTTTGGGGCGAACGAATATACTAAAGGAAGGTCAGACCTTTTATGAGTTAAAGGAAGGTGGAACTTAATTTGTGTGCACGTACGCACTTCTTGCATTTTCCACCAAATATATATATAATCCACATAGTTTTAAATAGCCGACTATAGCCTCGCTATAGCCTTTTCGGCAGGGTGTCGCTAAATGGTCTCATGTATAAATAGCCCGCTATAGCAGATTTGGAGGTTTGCCGCTTTTTAAGACATTGATAATCCAACATCAATATGTTTAAAAAATTGTGAAACTTGGCATGTGGTCCCATTATGGATGTATTACATATGACAAAATGTGTTACAAAAATGGCAAATGTTTTGGTGCTGTTTAGCTTACAAGAGGTTTATTTGTCATGCCAAGGTCCTGTGAACAAGTTTGCAATGAACCATTCTGTTCCTTGTACATGTCAAACTAGCAATAGTTAAGCTTATATCATATAATAGATCTTTGTCCGTGTGAAATTTGAAATGACGTTACCACTTGACATGTCTTGATGGTTGTTTACTTCCCATTTGGAAATCTAGACTAGATGAAACACCCTTTTGTACCTCCTACTAACACTATTTTGTTGGGGAACGTAGTACTTCCAAAAAATTGCCTACGATCATGCAAGATCTATCTAGGAGAAGCATAGCAACGAGCGGGGAGAGTGTGTCCATGGACCCTTGTAGATCGAAAACGGAAGCGTTTAGTAATGTGGTTGATGTAGTCGAACGTCTTCACGATACAACCGATCCAAGTACCGAACACACGGTACCTCCGTGATCTACACATGTTCAGCTCGGTGACGTCCCTCGAACTCTTGATCCAGTTGAGGCTGAGGGAGAGTTTCGTCAGCATGACAGCGTGGTGACAGTGATGATGAAGTTACCGGCGCAGGGCTTCGCCTAAGCACTATGATGATATGACTGAGGTGTGTAACTGTGGAGGGGGGCACCACACACGGCTAAAAGATCAACTTGTGTGTATTTGGGGTGCCCCCTCCCCACGTATATAACGGGGGGAGGAGAGGAGGCCGGCCCTAGGAGGGGCGCGCCATGGGGGGAGTCCTACTTGGACTCCTAGTCCAAGTAGGATTCGGTCCCCCCCTTTCCTAGTCCAAGTAGGAGAAGAAGGGAAAGAGGAGAGAAGAGAAGGAAGGAGGGGGGCGCCTCCCCCTCCCCTAGTCCAATTCGGACTGGGCAAGGGTGGGGGGGGCGTGCCACCCCTGGCCGGCCCTATCTCTTCTCCACTAAGGCCCATTGTGGCCCATTAATCCCCCGGGGGTTCCGGTAACCTCTCGGTACTCTGGAAAATGCCGGAACCTATCCGAAACCATTCCGGTGTCCAAACATAACCTTCCAATATATCATTCTTTATGTCTCGACCATTTCGAGACTCCTCGTCATGTCCATGATCTCATCCGGGACTCCGAACAAACTTCGGTTCATCAAATCACATAACTCATAATACAAATCGTCATCGAACATTAAGCGTGCGAACCCTACGGGTTCAAGAACTATATAGACATGACCGAGACACATCTCCGGTCAATAACCAATAGCAGAACCTGGATGCTCATATTGGCTCCTACATATTCTATGAAGATCTTTATCGGTCAAACCGCATAACAACATACATTGTTCCCTTTGCCATCGATATATTACTTGCCCGAGATTCGATCGTCGGTATCATCGTACCTAGTTCAATCTCGTTACCTGCAAGTCTCTTTACTCGTTCCGTAATGCATCATCCTGCAACTAACTTATTAGTCACATTGCTTGCAAGTCTTGTAGTGATGAGCATTACCGAGAGGGCCTAGAGATACCTCTCCGATACATGGAGTGACAAATCCTAATCTCGATCTATGCCAACTCAACAAACACCATCGGAGACACCTGTAGAGCATCTTTATAATAACCCAGTTACGTTGTGACGTTTGATAGCACGCAAGGTGTTCCTCCGGTATTCGAGAGTTGCATAATCTCATAGTCAGAGGAACATGTATAAGTCATGATGAAAGCAATAGCAATAAAACAAAATGATCATTTATGCTAAGCTAATGGATGGGTCTTGTCGATCACATCATTCTCTAATGATGTGATCCCATTCATCAAATGACAACACATGTCTATGGTCAGGAAACTTAACCATCTTTGATTAACGAGCTAGTCAAGTAGAAGCATACTAGGGACACTCTGTTTTGTCTATGTATTCACACATGTACTAAGTTTCCGGTTAATACAATTCTAGCATGAATAATAGACATTTATCATGATATAAGGAAATATAAATAACAACTTTATTATTGCCTCTAGGGCGCATTTCCTTCATATTTCCATACCCATAGTGCACTCATGTTCTCATTGATTCAAACAACTTATTGTAGATGTGTTTTCTCATTTAATGTGGTATTTTCTTTCGTTTCCCATGTACGCATAATTATTTGAAAATCTAGTTGCCAAGCCTTTTTTGTACTTACTACTAACACTAATTCCATACCCTAGCACACACATGTTCTCCTTGGTTCAAACAACTTATTGTAGATGTGTTTTCTCATTCGATTTGGTATTTCCTTTCGTTTTCCATGCACTCGTAACCATTTGAAAATCTAGTTGCTAAGCCCCTTCTGTACGTACTACTAACACTACTTCAATAGCCTAGTGCACACATGTTCTCCTTGGTTCAAACAACTTATTGTAGATGTGTTTTCTGATTCAATGTGGTATTTCCTTTCATTTTCCATGTACTCATAACCATTTGAAAATCTAGTTGCTAAACCTTTTGTACTTACTACTAAAACTATTTCCATACCCTAGTGCACACATGTTCTTTTTGATTCAAACAACTTATTGTAGATGTGTTTTCTTGTTTGTCGGAATCGAGGCTTCGAGGACCCTGAGGTTTGAACTCTATGGCACCACGACCCACGGAGGAGCTACTACTGGAGCGAGCCAGCGGGAATAGCTAGAGACACGGCAGTTACCCAGGTCCGGGCCACCTTCGCGGTGTAAGACCCTACTCCTGGTTGGTTGTTGGATTGCTCTCATGGAGAAGACAAGTGTACAAGTACTCAAGGGCTAGAATCGTTGACCCCCTCTACAGGAGCACCCTGCCCTCTTTTATACTTGCCTTGGTCCTCTTCTCCCGAAAACATTGGTGGGAAAGGTTGCCACACAATGGCATTTTAAAGGGGGGCAGAGGCACAGTCTATCCTGACGAAAGGTGGTCTTCGCCTGCAAAGCTTCCGTCCATGACGCGCTGGTTGGCTCGGTGATGACCTTCGCCCTGGTGCTCCCGTCGTCTTAGTCCTCTTGCACTAATATGGAAACCTTTGGGGATTGCTTTGTGAACTGGCGGCTGGCCTTGCTCCCTTAGCATGAAAGAGGAAAGCCTCCTCATCCGTGCCTACTGGCGCGGCCTCTGGCATCGTTCATCATCACGCGCGGCCATGCACTACAAAAAAAAGACACATCTGTGACATTTTGGGTTGAACGCAATTTTTTTCTGTCATGCTTATGACGCTTCTATGACGATAATTGTGACAAAACCCGGTATCATCATAGATGTGGTGGGATCCTACTTCTATGACAAAAAATCATGACAGAAAATGGCCTTTTCGTCCTGGGCGGGCCAGAGACGCAACTGCATGACATTCTTTGGGCCATCCATGACGGAAAAAAACCATGGTAGAAGCGAGGGCGAGGAAAATATCGACGAGTTCCTGGTTACGGTGGGTGGTCGGGGGCCGAGCGATGCGTGTTTCTCTCATACACGTACGCGCGTGGGTGCGAGGCATTGGGCTCTAACTAAACCTAGGCGAGGCATTCGCCTACTGAACCCGAGCGAATGCACTGCAGGCTACGCGTTACTGAACCCGAGCGATCGATCGATCTGGTTGTTAACTGAACCCGATCGAGCGATTCCTTCGCTACTGCTACTAACTGAAGCCGATCGAACCCTGTTGCCTCCTTCCCTTGATGAACAGTGAGCGTTGTTGGGGGGGGGGGTTGGATGAACAGTTCCCGGTGGGGGGGGGGGGGGGGGGGGGGGGGGGGGGGGGCGGGGGGGGGGGGGGGGGTGGATGAACAGGAGCCCGTGGTGTTGCCGCTGGATGAACAAGACCCCGATCGATCGAACCAGTTGGGGGTGAATAAACAGGACCCCGTGGAGGGCTGGATGAACAGGACCCCATGGAGGGCTAGATGAACAGGACCCCGTGGAGGGCTGGATGAATAGGACCCCATGGAGGGCTGGTTGAATAGTAGCCGGTGGAGGTTTGGATGAATAGTAGCCCGTGGAGGGGTGATTGAATAGGACCCCGTGGAGAGGGCTGGTTGAATAGTAGCCGGTGGAGGAGCGGTGGAGGCTGGATGAATAGGAACCCGTGGATGAATAGTCGCAGGTGGAGGCTGGAGGATGTCGATGGTGGATGAACAGTAGCCCATGGAGGCTGGAGGAGGTCGATGGTGGAGATGAATAGTATCATGTGGAGTCCCATTTTGCGGTACGCCACACCCCTCCCGATGAAGAGGACCCCCGTTTCAACCGTAGCGCTCCAACACAAGTCCGTTTCCTTCGTTTTGCGGTATGCCATACCCTTCCCGATCAACAGGACCCCGTTTCGACCATAGGAGGTGCAAGAGAAGTTTGTTTCCTCCATTTTGTAGTACGCCAGACCCCTCCCAATGAACAGGATCCCGTTTCGACCGTGGCCGGTCGAACACAAGGCCGTTTCCTCCGTTCTGCGGTACGCCAGGCCTCGTTTCGATCGGTTGTTCCGTCTAAGCCGGTTGGCTCCCGATGAACACGAGATGACGCAGTTTCTCCGTTCCGACCGAGCCATGTACACGAGCCCTAGCCGTACGTATGCGCGAGTAGGCGTTTGAGACCCCGCCCGTATGTACATGTGTGGCCGTATTTTTTGGCGTGTGGCTGTATGTACGTGTACACGGTTTAGACGGACAACCTGAACTGCTACGTGGGGGGCCCTACTATGACATGTGCCGCTACTTACTCGGCCACGGTTCATCGTTGTGGAGCGACCAATCGACCAGTATGTACGTACACGTTCACGACAAGACAGACAATGGTACGTACGCTTCGACCGGGTGGGTCCCAGCTGTCAGGGAGGATAAGGACGCACTTCCTTGCGTGCGAAAATATAGCTGCTGGGTCCCAGCAGTCAGGGGGGTCTTTTTTTCCCATAAAAAGGATGCACTTCCTTGCGTGCGAAGATGTAGCTGGTGGGTCCCAGCAGTCAGGCGGAGAAAACATTATTTTCAGGGTCAAAAGGATGTAGTTGCATGCATGCGTCCATGGGCGTGGTGCGGCCGCACTGTCAGCCTCTCACGTACAGTCATCTTCCGATGACTCTTGTTTGTTGACCACACCATGCCGAGCGCACCAAGGCCGATGGACGATGGCGAGGCCCCGGACTGGAATGACCCGGGGATGGGGAAGACGTGGTAGTGGAGTCACAGATGGAGAGGAGTGGGAAACTTGACTAGTTTGGGTGCGGGGTGGGTGAGGGAATCCTGGACTAAGGGGTCCTCGGGTGTCCGGATAATGTGATATGGGCCGGACTGGTGGGCCGTGAAGATACAAGGCAGAAGACCTTTCCCCATGTCCGGATGGGACTCTCCTTTGCGTGGATGGCAAGTCTAGCGTTCGGATGTATTATTTCCTTTCTCTGTAAAACCGACTCTATACAACCCTAGACCCCTCCGGTGTCTATATAAACCGGAGGGTTTAGTCCATAGAGGCTAAGACAAATCACATAGGCTAGACATCTAGGGTTTAGCCATTATGATCTCGAGGTAGATCGACTCTTGTAACCCCTATACTCATCAAATACAATCAAGCAGGACGTAGGGTTTTACCTCCATTAAGAGGGCCCGAACCTGGGTAAACATCGTGTCACCCTTGTCTCTTGTTTCCTTCGATCCTCAGACGCACAGTTCGGGACCCCCTACCCGAGATGAAATGGTTTTGACACCGACATTGGTGCTTTCGTTGAGAGTTCCACTGTGTCGTCAACAGAAGGTTCGATGGCTCATTCGATCATCAACAATGATGCCGTTTTCGGGGAAGCTTTCCTCCCCGGCCAGATTTTTGTGTTTGGCGGCTTCGTTATGCGTGCCAACTCAATTGGCCACCTCGAACAGATTGATAGCTAAGCCCCTGGTCATCAGGTCAGTTTTAGGAACCTAAATTGTGTCGCCGATATCCGAGGAGACTTGATCTTCGAAGGGTTCACGACCCCGACCATCGCTCTGGCCTTAGATCCAGAGCAAACTGCCAGGTTCGAAGATGGGAGTTTGGAGCCCACCGGACTCTTCGCTGCAAACCGCACTATCAAAGATCCAGAGGCGATTGTGTCCACGGCGAACTCAGAATCAAACCGGGTTCCTCCTATCACTGAAAGGCCGGACTCGCCCCCGGACTCCAAATCCGAACTCTCGAAGTCCACGCCGAGCAAGCATGGCCAGGAGGCCTTCGCCCTGGCCGGCCTCGCGGACTCTCGTTTCCCCGTCCAATCCTCGCCCTTAAACGAGGCTCTAGACTTGATGTGGTCCCTTGCTATTACTGAGGAATCACCTCCGAACTATGCCCAGCCCGGATCAGGGGCTGGGAGCAGGGAATTTTACGTCCCACCCGCCACCCACTTCATAGCCACTGTCGAGGACTCAACCGACATGCTGGATTACACCTCCGAAGACATCGACGACATGGACGACGATGCCAGAGACGAACACGACCAAGACCTGCCGTTTATCGGACGCTAGACGGCCACGTCCACATACGACGTGTATATGGTGGATACACCCAAAGAGGATGATGGTGAAGGAAGGAAGGATCCGGTTGAGGAAAAACCTATTGAGGCTCCACCGAAGCGTCGATGCTAGCGACGCTGCTCAAAATCGCGTCGTGGAAAAGACAGTAATACCGACACCAGAGACAATAACACTTTGGAGGGTGCCGAAGACCCCGAAGCCCCCGTCGAGCCCACATCCGAACAGGATGATGTGGAGGAGGGGCAAGTTAACCCCGACGATCCGGTCGGGAACGAGGACTCGGAGGATAGCAACTATCTACCACTCTTCGAAGACGATGTTAGCCTCGGCAACAAAGATTTCATCATGCCGGAGGAACCCCTCAAGCAGGAGCACTTCAAGTGCCAACTAATCGCCACTGCAAGAAGCCTAAAGAAGCAGCAACAATGGATCCAAGCCGAACAGGATACGCTCAATGACAAATGGACACAGGTCCTACCTGCCGAAGAATATGGCCTACAACGCCCAACAAAGAGCTATCCGAAGCATCAGCTACTACCACAATTCGACGACGAGGCCTTCGAGCCAATACCGTGGAAATATGACCACGCTGATGAACCAGACCGGCCACCGCGTGGGCGAGATAAAGCGGCCACCTATGCCGAACACCAACCCACACGACCTCGCCGTAAGGACAAAGAGACAGCGGACTATGATGTCCTTCATGGCCAAGCCGGACATCCTATGCAGCTCCGCCAGCTGCATCATCTAGTCGTTCAACAGCGCTGGACGCTCCGGCGCCAGGTACTGCGACCAAAAGAGTTTCTCCGTCGTGTTCCCCTCTTGGGCCCGAAAAAACTTTGCAGCGTCACCGGCGCTCCCTGGAAGATCCGCAAACGCATCTGGAGAACTCCACAAGCAAGTAAGCGGGGCATATTCTTGACTATCGAGTTTACTTTGCAAAAGAAAGGGTTTACTAGCCGCTATCTACTCAGCCTACTTGATCTCCTCGCGAGCCACCCGGGACTCAGTCTACGCGTCCCTGGCCTCTTGGAGAGCCTTGGAGAGTTCGACTGCTTGAGCCTTATTCTCCTTCTCCAAGGCCTCACACTTACGAGCAGCATCTTTGAGCTCTTGCTTGACTTCGGTCACCCTCTCCTCATACTGACGGCGGGTGGCCTGTTCGGCCTTTAAATCTGCAGCCGCTTTATCAGCAGCCGCTCTAATCTCCCGCTCCTGCTCTTGGACTTGCGACAGGGCGCCCTTGAGAGTCTCAATCTCGGCCGCACTACCTTCAAATCATTTACACAAGCAAGTGTATTAGCTTAAAACTCCTCGAATATAATTTCATTCATACAAGTGTGTACCTTGTGCCTCATCGAACTGTTTGTTAATAAGGTCGAGGTCATCATCGGCCAGCTTCAGCTTTCGTTTGAGCTCGGAAACTTTAGCGGCCTGGGCAGTCGCCGCCAATAGGGAAGCCTGTACATTTAATAGATATGTATGTCACCTTCTGAAATATTCATTTGATCCTCTGTTCGGTTTTGTCCAAAATCAAACATAGTCTCAGGGGCTACTATCTGTATACAGGCACAAGTTTTTTCATATAAAAGGCATCTTACGTCGCATACCTCAAAGCCTGTCAGTAGGCTAGTGTCGGTGTCAAAACCGGCGGATCTCGGGTAGGGGGTCCCGAACTGTGCGTCTAGGCCGGATGGTAACAGGAGGCAAGGAACACGATGTTTTACCCAGGTTCGGGCCCTCTTGATGGAGGTAAAACCCTACGTCCTGCTTGATTAATATTGATGATATGGGTAGTACAAGAGTAGATCTACCACGAGATCAAGGAGGCTAAACCCTAGAAGCTAGCCTATGGTATGATTGTTGTATGATGAAGTTGTCCTACGGACTAAAACCTCTCCGGTTTATATAGACACCGGAGAGGGTTAGGGTTACACAAAGTCGGTTATAATGGCAGGAGATCTAAATATCCGCATCGCCAAGCTTGCCTTCCACGCCAAGGAAAGTCCCATCCGGACACCGGACGAAGTCTTTAATCTTGTATCTTCATAGTCCTGGAGTCCGGCTGAAGGTATAGTCCGGCTACCCGGACACCCCCTAATCCAGGACTCCCTCAGTAGCCCCCGAACCAGGCTTCAATGACGACGAGTCCGGCGCGTAAATTGTCTTCGGCATTGCAAGGCGGGTTCTTCTCCAAATTCCGTGTACCTGCTAAATAATGTCCGATTTTCGTAATGTAGCGCACCTTGGTTTCCACGCCCAATAATGGCCATCTTCCACGTGTCAAACGAATGCGAAAAGTCGGGGTGTTTTTACATTCACACCCCTAGCCGCATAAACGAGCCGCCTATTTAATGGGATGGGGATTCAGATCCAAACCACACCTTCTTCTCCCCGCGAGTAATCATCAGAGCGCCTCTAGCAAAGGTACATTCCAACATGGCTAGCCATCGCAGCTCCTCCCCTCGCCCTTCCAGTTCTAAACCTGGAGACTGGAAGAGGTGCTCCATCCCGCACAGTGAGATAGTGTCGCTTCAGGTCAAGGGATTCCTCCCTCAGGCCTATATGGTCCCGGTCCGAGCCGGACTTGCCACCTATAATGGTGGAGAGCAAGCGGAGAGCACCCCCAATCCCTCCAAAAGAGAGCGGGTGTGCCTCGTCCCTTATCTAATAAGAGGACTTGGATTTCCAATTCATCCATTTCTCCGTGGGCTTCTGGAGTTCTACGGCCTCTAGCTGCACAATCTCACGCCCGCCTCTATATTGCATATCGTGGGCTTCGTCACCCTTTGTGAGCTATTCTTGGGTGTTAAGGCTCATTTCGCGCTGTGGAAGAGGTTATTCTGCTTGGTGCCCCGCTCTCAAGAGGGGTCTATATATCAACTGGGTGGAGCCGAAGTGTGGCGTATCGCCGGGACCGGATATCTATCCGGAACCCCAAAGAAGGCGTCCGAGGACTGGCCTTCGGAATGGTTTTATATAGATGATGTCCCGCTGCCGGATCCTATCCGGGTTGGTCTCCCTGAATTCAACAGTGCTCCCTTAAAGAAACGCCTAAGCTGGCATCCGCGGAGTTCTCAGAGAGAAGGCGACAGGGACGTCCTTCACATGATGGGTCGGATAAGACTATTGGCTCATTCCGGACTAACCATGATCGGAGTCATGGCCGCATGCATTATGCGGGGGGTGCAGCCGCTTCAATATAGAGGCCACCCCATGTGGGATTTTAACGGGGAGGATGACGCCACCCGTTACGGTCGTAAGGGGCCAGCCTCAGCTGCCGCTCTAGTAAAGATCTTATCCTCTTTGTACAAGGGAGAAGAGGAGGAATTCCTCCGCGTCAACCCGCAGGGCGGATTTACTATGTACAACCCTCCGAGTTGGGTAAGTGGACAATTGTGCTTACCCATCCGTTTTATATTCCCATGATTAAATATGTAGTCTAATGACTTCAACGCAGGAACTGTGTCAGGAAGTAAAGGATATAAACAGCCATCCCCCACAGCCCGAGGATCCAGAACGGTCCCTTGATCCGGACTTCGAAGAGGATCCGGACATATCGGTGGAGCTGATTGACGGGGTGTTTCATCAGCTAAGCAAGGACAATACCTTGGTGGCCATTACGGCTGATTACCCAGGGTTAATCCCGGCCTCCCAGGTAACAGAGAGCGGAGTCTCATCCCCTTGAGAAGGAATCCATTCTCACGCATTTTAGTTTTCCTGACAACGACCATGTTTTGCAGGGGAGATTTCCGAGGCGGGAGGCCGAACCTGCGGTGGCTAGCCAACGAGGGGCCGCAGGGCCCCGTGGGGTAAAAAGGAATGTAGTCCGGACTGAGACGCCGGCGCAAAGGTATAGCGCACCCTCTTTTTCCCTAGTATTATTCCTTCAGGGCATATTAACGTTCGCGCTATCTTCAGGACGAAGAGACCTCGCCGGACTATATCCGAAGAGGTTGCCAATCGTGCCTCCACCAGCCAGGCTCCAACGCCTGGTCCGGAAGCGGAAGCGAACACAAGGCACGCACCAGACGCCCCTCCGACAGAGGATGCGGACATGCTGTCTGCCACCAATTCCGAGGTGGAGAGTGCCATGAACCACAGGCGTCGCCGGACAGTTCTTCGCGACGCTTGTTTCTCCCAAGAGGCATTAAATGCTTTCAATTCGGGAGATGCGTACCTCCGTGCCACTCAAAATGATTTAGCCAGAGCCACGGAGCAATATGTAAAAGACATACGGGTAAGAAAATTTTGGTAAATATATATATATATACCAGTAGCCCCCGAGACTTGAAACAGTTAGATTAACTGATTTAAGGATCATTTGTTATGCAGGTTCTTGTAGAGAAGAATACCGTACTGTCCCAGGAGCTGGAAGAGTGCAAAGCCCAACTGGAGGCCGCACTAGCCACGGCAGGGGAGCCCAAAGGGACCCCCTCTGGTAAAATATACTTCGAAAGATTAGTATTTTGCGAAGTGCGGCGTGGGTGTAAATCTGACAAATCATATTGCAAATGGCGCCGGACTGGATCCGGAGAGATAACAACTCGTACGCCAGCTAAAGGCCGGTGAGAGTATGCTGACAAGGGTAAGGCAGGAGAAGAATGATCTTCAGGATGCCAACACCAAGCTGGTCGTTGAGCTTAAAGATGTTCGTGGCCAGCTGTCGGACTCTACTAAGGAGAATCAGCGGCTTCGACGCGGCATGTTTAGTAAGTGCTTAAGCGAATCTTTGAAAGAAAAGAGTTCAGCGAGGAAGTCGACTAACAGAGTAATGTCTGTAGGTATGCTAACGGGTCGTCCTGCAGAGGAGATGCCCGGTTCTACGGGTGACCTTCTTCCCGAGCTCTCGCAACTGCACAAACGAGTTCGGCAGGCGATGCGGGGCGTTGCCCAAGCCTTATGGCCTTCCCACTCCATGCCCGAGGGCCTTGGAGAGCTTTCAGAGAAGCTTAGGGGAGCTCGGCAGTGCTTCCGGTTGTGGAAGATATCGGCCTGCCGACAAGGCGCTAGGGAGGCCTGGGCCATGGTGAAGACGCGGTACACGAAGTCTGACCCAAACCACATGGCCGAGGTCGGACCTGTGGGGCCTGACGGGAAGGAGATCCCTGTAAGCTTAGTGTACGGCCAAGTGGCATTGGCCGCAAAGTATTCCCAGCAGGACTGTAAGTTAGACAGCCTGTTAGATGGTATCGAAGAGGAATACAATCAGTCAGAGTGACTATGTAATTTTTAATTGGCATGTGTAATGCCTTCTAGCCGGATTGTAGATCGTTTGTCGTTGCCGACCTTTTCGCTTCAACCTCAGGACCTGACTGTCCGGAATGTGTCCGAATACCCTACCGGTTATGTAAGAACCGGGGTATGCATGGAGACCAGGCGTAGGGGTCATTAGTGCTTTATCAGACAAGTGCCCAACTAGTTATGTTATATTACATGGTTAGTAAGAAACATCTTCCAGAGAGAATAGTTCCGTTAGGGGTTCCTTTCTCTGGGAGGCATGCCCTAAAGTGCATGTTCGGACTGCAAACGCAGGAAAATCATCTGGGGGCATATATGTAAATAAGTAAAAAAGGTCATCTTTTGGTTCACCGACCGAATATTCCCTTAAGAACGCTAGCTTTCGGTTTCACCCAATCTGAGGTACACATCTGGCTGATCCGGCAGTAACAATCGCAGAGGTGCTCCCTTTACCACCTAGCCAAACAATCGGGAACGTAGGGGTAAGCACATGAGCCAGGCAACCCAGCTTGGCCAAAACTTAAGTCATATCGATGCATATAATGGTGAAGAAAAGGTACATGCGGAAGTTTGACACATGTGGTGGGCGTGAAGCCCGTATAAATAAGCTTCTGTTAAAGAAGCCCCCAGGTTTAATGAGCGTGAGTAGCACGTCACTTGAGGAGCCTTTAAGGGCTATAAAAGAAAAGAGGGGAAGGAGAGAAATGTAAGACAGAAAATGTAAAAAATGGACAGAGGAAGGAGACAAACACAGAGTCCGGCGCTAGGCATAGAATCTTCGGAGACGGGCTGCGTTCCATGGGTTCGGCTCGAGTTGGTTATCCGACGCATCTCACAGGCGGTATGCTCCACCAGTCAGGACTTGGTCGATTATGAAGGGACCTTCCCACTTGGGCTTCAGCTTGTCCTTTTTCTTGTCCGACAAGCGTAGAACTAATTCGCCAATGTTGTAGTTTTTGGCCCGCACTTCTCTGCTTTGATATCTTCGAGCCTGCTGTTGATAGAATGCGGAACAGGCTTTTGCCACGTCGCGCTCCTCCTCTAAGGCGTCCAAACTGTCCTGCCGATCGAGCTCGGCTTCCCTTTCTTCGTACATGCGCACTCGAGGTGAGTCATGAATTATGTCACAGGGCAAGACTACCTCTGCGCCGTACACCATAAAAAATGGTGTGTATCCGGTGGTGCGATTTGGCATGGTCCGCAGCCCCCAGAGTACGGAGTCGAGCTCCTCTACCCAGTGCGTGTTAGATTCCTTGCGGGACCGCACTAATCTGGGTTTGATGCCGCTCATAATGAGACCATTTGCACGTTCGACCTGACTGTTAGTTTGTGGGTGATAGACGGAAGCATAATCGAGCTTGATGCCCATGTTTTTGCACCAGAGTTTTACCTCATCGGCTATAAAGTTCGTGCCGTTATCGGTGATGATGCTGTGGGGGATGCCATAACGGTGTACGACCCCGGATATAAAGTCTATCACAGGTCCGGATTCGGCCGTCTTAACAGGCTTGGCTTCTATCCATTTGGTGAACTTATCCACCATGACCAGTAAGTATTTTTTCTTGTGGGTTCCGCCTTTAAGGGGTCCCACCATGTCAAGCCCCCAGATCGCGAAAGGCCAAGTGATGGGGATAGTTTGGAGGGCGGTGGGTGGCATATGGCTTTGGTTTGCAAAAAGCTGGCAACCGACGCATCGTTGGACCAAGTCCTGAGCGTCCGCCCGGGCCGTCGGCCAGTAAAAGCCTGTATGGAAAGCCTTGCTTACAAGGGACCGGGCTACAGCGTGATGGCCACCGAGTCCGGCATGAATTTCAGCCAGCAGGTTCCGCCCTTCCTCTTCGGAGATGCACCTTTGAAGGACTCCGGTAGTGCTTTTCTTATAAAGTTCTCCCTCATGGACTTTATAGGCTTTAGATCGCCGCACTATACAGCGTGCCTTGTTTTGGTCCTCTGGGAGTTCCTCCCTAGTAAGGTAGGCTAGGAATGGTTCTGTCCACGGGGCGATAACGGCCATTAGTACATGGGCTGAGGTTGTGATTTCATTGGCAGAGCCTCCGATTATGTCAGATTGTTCGGCGTCGGACAGTGCGGTTGGGTCCGGGCTAATATTGCCATGTTCCCCTTCCCATACTACGGATGGCTTGAACAACCTTTCCAGGAAGATGTTGGGGGGGACCGCATCGCGTTTTGCGCCGATGCGTGCTAGGACGTCTGCCGCCTGATTGTTTTCTCGGGCTATATGGTGAAATTCGAGCCCCTCAAACCGAGCTGACATTTTGAGGACGGCGTTGCGGTAAGCTGCCATTTTTGGATCCTTGGCATCGAAGTCTCCATTGATTTGGGATATCACGAGGTTCGAATCCCCGCGCACCTCTAGTCGTTTAATGCCCATGGATACTGCTATCCGGAGACCATGTAAAAGGGCCTCATATTCGGCTGCATTGTTGGAGTCCGTGTACATAATCTGGAGTACATATTGAACTGTGTCTCCTGTGGGGGATGTCAAAATGACGTCGGCCCCTAGTCCGGCCAACATTTTGGAACCGTCGAAGTGCATGATCCAGTTTGAATATGTGCCGTACTCTTTAGGGAGTTCGGCTTCAGTCCATTCTGTGACGAAGTCGGCCAAAACTTGCGACTTGATAGCTCGCCGTGGCCTATAAGTTATGTCGAATAGGAGGAGCTTGATGGCCCATTTTGCAATCCGGCCCGTTGCGTCACGGTTGTTTATAATATCGTTGAGTGGTACTTCCGATGCTACTGTGATCGAACACTCTTGAAAGTAGTGTCGTAGCTTCCGGGATGCCATGAATACCGCATATGCAATCTTTTGATAATGTGGGTACCGTGATTTGCATGGGGTGAGGACAGTGGACACATAGTAAACTGGCTTTTGAAGGGGGAATTTGTGTCCGTCCGTTTCCCGCTCGACCACGAGTACCGCGCTAACAACTTGATGGGTTGCTGCAATGTACAATAGCATTGGTTCGCCGATGTTTGGCGCGGCCAGGACAGGGTTTGTTGCCAATATGGCTTTTATTCCGTCGAGTCCGGCCGTGGCGGCATCCGTCCACTCGAAGTGTTCGGTGCGCCGAAGGAGGCGGTAGAGGGGTAGCGCCTTTTCTCCCAAACGGGAGATAAAGCGGCTTAGAGCCGCCACGCATCCGGTTAATTTTTGTATTTGTTTGAGGTCCTTTGGGATATCCAATTGTGACAAAGCTCGGATCTTGGCTGGATTTGCTTCGATTCCTCTACCGGATACGATGAAGCCCAAGAGCTTTCCGGCTGGAACGCAAAAAACGCATTTTTCCGGATTTAGCTTGATGTCATATGCTCGGAGGTTGTCAAATGTAAGCCTCAAGTCGTCTACTAGAGATTTGACATGTCTTGTTTTTACAACCACATCATCCAGGTATGCCTCTACTGTTTTGCCGATCTAGGTTGCCAGACATGTTTGAATCATGCGCTGATATGTTGCGCCGGCGTTTTTGAGCCCGAAAGGCATTGTGTTGAAGCAGAATGGGCCGTATGGGGTGATGAATGCCGTTGCGGCTTGGTCTGACTCGGCCATCTTGATTTGATGGTAACCGGAGTATGCGTCGAGGAAGCACAACGAATCGTGTCCTGCAGTGGCGTCGATAATTTGATCGATGCGGGGGAGGGGGAAGGGATCCTTTGGGCAAGCCTTGTTAAGGTCTTTGAAGTCGATGCACAGGCGCCAGGATTTGTCCTTCTTTGGTACCATCACCAAGTTTTCTAGCCAGTCCGGATGTTTTATATCTCTAATGAACCCGGCCTCCAATAGTTTGGCTAGCTCCTCTCCCATTGCCTGTCTCTTGGGCTCAGAGAAACGCCGAAGGGCTTGTTTGATAGGTTTGAATCCTTTTAGGATATTTAAGCTGTGTTCGGCCAGCCTGCGTGGGATTCCTGGCATGTCTGAAGGGTGCCAGGCAAAAATGTCCCACTTCTCCCGTAGGAATTCTCGCAGTGCGGCGTCTACATCGGGGTTTAACTGTGCCCCGATGGAAGCTGTTTTATTGGGGTCCGTTGGATGGACCTGGAATTTGACTATTTCATCCGCTGGTTTAAAGGAGGTGGACTTGGATCTTTTGTCGAGTATCACATCATCCCTGTTTACCGTGGAGCGCAGCGTAGTCAGTTCCTCAGCCACTAGGGCTTCGTACAGTGCCTCAAGGGCCAATGCGGCTGTCTTGTTTTCGGCGCGGAGTGCTATGTCCGGATCACTAGCGAGAGTGATGATTCCGTTCGGCCCGGGAATCTTGAGCTTCATGTACCCGTAATGGGGTATTGCTTGGAAGATTGTAAATGCTTCCCGCCCCAGCAGATCGTGGTATCCGCTACTGAACGGGGCCACTTGGAATGTGACCTCTTCGGACATATAATTATCCGGCGTGCCGAACACCACATCTAGTGTGTTTTTTCCTGTACAGCGCGCTTCCCGACTGGGGATTATTCCTATAAAGGTTGTGCTGCTTCGCTCAATGCGGTTCCAGTCTATTTCCATTTTTTGAAGGGTTTCCTCATAAATGAGGTTCAATCCACTGCCTCCGTCCATGAGTACCTTATAGGACTGAGTACCAATGCGGCTGGTGCTCGAGTTGTTCGGAATTTAGGTTCATCACTGGCATTAAAAGTAATAGCCGTGTCACTCCATGGGTTTATTGTTGCTACTTGATAGACTTCGGCAAGGCTGCGGAGTGTTCTTTTTCGCATATTATTTGATGCGAAAGTATCAAAGATTGTTAAGACTGTACTGGAGTCCCTGAGGTTGCTTTCTGCGGCCTCCGGAATTAGGAGATCTTCGCCCCTTTTGGCCACCTGCTGGAGTATCCAACATGCTCTAAGGCTATGAGTTGGTGTGGCGTCCTCTGTACTATGAATTTTACACAGTCCATTAAGCCATCCCTCCAGTACGGTTCCATGCCCTGTAGAGGGTTTTGGTTTTTTGGTTTTTAACCCGGGTGTCTGATGATGATGCACCCTTTTATTTCGGACAGGGTTTCTATTCAGGGCCGGATTGTCCCAAAATTTAGTTTCGGTTTTCCGGGTGCTTTCTATCGCACAGTACTTTTGTACTATGGACGCCAAGTCAGCGAAGCGTGTAAGATCACGACGACCTGTGGCGTTGAGGATTCCCTTGTCCGTGCAATTATTGCAGAAGATTGAGATTGCGTCTTCCTCGCGGTAGTCCTTTATCCTGTTCATAACCAGGAGGAACCTCGCCCAGTAATGATGTACTGTTTCTTCGGGCTTTTGCCTGATTTGGGATAGATCGCTTATGTTCTGGTGGGTGGGTGGAATTAAATCTGGAACTTCACCCAATCTAAGACTCAGAGGCCAAGGAGTTTCCGAACTCTGAAGTTTGGATTCTTGGATGTTGTCCAGTGAATCTAGCCCGTTGCCTGATTCTAAGTTCAGGTCTTGAGTTACATCCTCCCCTCCGCGGGTGTCCGGCTTGGAGGGATCGGGAATCCGGACGTAGCTAGTCCTTAAGATAGATGAAGAGTCGCCGCACTGTACCTCTACCACGGCAACATGATGGGTGACTTGGGGAGAATTAATTTCTCTTAGATCGGGTTTAAGCCCAACCTGGTCATAATCCGTAGTGACCCCCAAGGCGGCGATGCAATCCAAGAGCTCGTTTACGGAAGAGAGCTCCATTGGATCTAACTGCTCGGCGAGTTCCGAGCTGACGTGAAGATTGCTTTTGATGACCCGAGAGGTCACCGTCGGTGCAACGACCGAACAGGCGGTCATGAGAAAACCGCCTAGCCGGAGAGTTTGGTCGACAGCCAAGGCTTCCTTAGTAACGGCGCCGTCTTTAAAGACGGGAAGAGGCATCCTTCCTGATTGTGACGGCATAGAGGAACTCTCAATGAAAGCACCAATGTCGGTGTCAAAACCGGTGGATCTCGGGTAGGGGATCCCGAACTGTGCGTCTAGGCCGGATGGTAACAGGAGGCAAGGAACACGATGTTTTACCCAGGTTCGGGCCCTCTTGATGGAGGTAAAACCCTACGTCCTGCTTGATTAATATTGATGATATGGGTAGTACAAGAGTAGATCTACCACGAGATCAAGGAGGCTAAACCCTAGAAGCTAGCCTATGGTATGATTGTTGTATGATGAAGTTGTCCTATGGACTAAAACCTCTCCGGTTTATATAGACACCGGAGAGGGTTAGGGTTACACAAAGTCGGTTATAATGGTAGGAGATCTAAATATCCGCATCGCCAAGCTTGCCTTCCATGCCAAGGAAAGTCCCATCCGGACACGGGACGAAGTCTTCAATCTTGTATCTTCATAGTCCTGGAGTCCGGCTGAAGGTATAGTCCGGCTACCCGGACACCCCCTAATCCAGGACTCCCTCAGCTAGTAAAGGCTCCATTCAGCCTGCTCTTGGCGGACTGAATCTTCTCAACCACCGAGCCCATATGGGTACGGTGCTCCTCCACGACGGAAGCACGTCGAAGTGCTTTCGTTAGAGTGTCTGGCGCCTCCGAATTAATGGAGGTTGCCGGTGGAGTCCGCGCTCCCCCTCCTTCAAAGGGGGTTACCCGCTTGATTCCGGAGCCGTACTGGTCTCCGGAATGGTGTTCGGCTGGGGGCCAGATTGGTCATGGCCCCCGTCGTCAGTCTCCATAGGGGATGGTTCCCCCATGTTCTCGGCAGCCGAGGTGTTACCCTCTGGCGCCATCTGGACGGCCTCCCGCACCTCCACATGGTCTGGAGAGGCTTTTCGGGACAACACTTCGGTGTCGTCCATAACGGTTGGCGGGGAGGCACGCGGAGGCATCTCGCTCTCCACCATCCCTGGCTCTAGCAAATTCCCCGAAGACGATGATTGGGGAAGACCGCGGGCCGGACTGAGGCACACAAAACAAATATGTTAGAATCACGATTATGAAACCAGACATACACATAGTATCCTAGGGTACTTACGAGGCGACCAGGGGCTTCGATCTCGGACACCATTCGGGGAGGGCTTCGGCATCCGAATCCGAATTGTCCGAGAGGGATATTTTCTTCCTCTTGGACGCCTTTGCTCTTGGGTCTGTAGAGGCCGCCCTCTTCTTCTTCATCCTCCCCTTGGGGGGGATTGCTCTCTTCTTCCTCTTCGTCTCCCTCATGGGAGGAGAGAGCTTCGGCGTAGTGTCCGAAATGCCTTTTCGGCGGAGGCCACCTTTGGGATCCTTGCCTTTCTTCTTGGCTTTCTTCTCTGGCACCTGATAAGGCGCCGGGATCAGCATCCTCGCTAATAGAGGAGTGGCAGGGTTTTCTGGTAGCAGCGCCGGACACTTGATCCGCTCCGCCTTCGCTATCCAGACCTGAATAAGGAATGGGTGTCTCAGTATACCCCTTGATATATGGACCGAAATTATGTTCGGAAGTAAGAAGCTTACCTCAGTTGCCGGATGCGTGCTGTCAAGACCAATATCTTCGGTCTTCTCCGGCCACGACTTCTGGGCATTAAAAAGAAATTTCCAGATCTCTTCATGCGTTGTACCAAAGAAGCGCTGCAGGGTCCGGGGGCCGTCTGGATTAAACTCCCACAAGCGGAGAGGTCGGCGTTCGCATGGGAGGATCTTGCGGAAGAGTGTCACCTGAATGACGTCGGTGAGACTGGTGTGTTTCTTTATAATACTCTTGATGCGCTTTTTCAGCGTCATCACTTCGTCGGTCGACCCCCAGTCCAGACCCTTGTTGATCCAAGATGCGAGCCGCATGGGAGGCCCAGATCTAAATTCAGGGGAAGCCGCCCATTTGGTACCATGAGGCTCGGTGATATAGAACCACTTGTACTGCCACACCTTCACGGTCTCCACGAAGGCCCCCTTGGGCCAAGTGGTGTTGGGGAGTTTGCTCACCATGGAGCCGCCGCAGTCGGCGTGCTGCCTATCAACCACCTTTGTCTTCACATTGAAAACCTTGAGCCACAGGCCAAAGTGGGGAGGAATGTGGAGGAGCACCTCACACAGGACGATGAACGCCGAGATGTGAAGGAAGGAGTTTGGGGCTAGATCGTGGAAATCCAGCCCGTAATAGAACATGAGTCCGTGGACAAAGGGGTGAAGTGGAAATCCTAGGCCACAGAGAAAGTGGGGGATGAATACAACCCTCTCGCCGGGCTCTGGTGTGGGGATGATTTGCTATTTGGCCGGGAGCCGGTGTGTGATTTTTGCGGTCAAATACTTCGCCTCCCGGAGCTCCTTGATGTCCTTCTCCATGACGGAGGAGGCCACCCACTTGCCCTGAGAACCAGATCTGGAAATGGCTGGGAGAGTTGGGCGGTGGGAAAGGTTCAAACTTGGGCGCTAGAGCTTGGGGAGGCTGAGGAGAAAGAAGGTGTGGGGTCAAAAGGATGGATCTTTATCCGCTTATATAGGCAGTGAATATCAAGCGCCCTCACCAGCCTTAAAACTCGCCTATTCCCAAGGGGTCATGCGTATGGGATGATTGGATTACCCAAACCTATATTGATGAAAATCCCGCAATAAGGGGCATGATCTCTGCTTTGACAAGACGTGTCAATAGAGGCTGCGCCTCGAAACATGAAGCGGGAGGCCAAAAAATGGTTCAAAATAATAGTAAGGACATACATGACGTTTCGCTGAAAAAAGTTATGCCTTATTAAGTATTGTACCCTTGTGGTTGAGGGTTGTAACTATGATACATAGCCGGATATAGTTCTCTTATTCATAAGACTGTTTTATATACGGAGAAGGAACCCGCCTTGCAATGCCGAAGACGATCTGAGTACCGAACACATCGTCATTGAAGACTGGTTCAGGGGCTACTGAGGGAGTCCTGGACTAAGGGGTCCTCGGTTGTCCGGATAATTTGATATGGGCCAGACTGGTGGGCCATGAAGATATACAAGGCAGAAGACCTTTCCCCGTGTCCAGATGGGACTCTCCTTTGCGTGGATGGCAAGCCTAGCGTTCGTATGTATTATTTTTGGGGAACGTAGTATTTCAAAAATTTCCTACGATCACGCAAGATCTATCTAGGAGAAGCATAACAACGAGCGGGGAGAGTGTGTCCACGTACCCTCATAGACCGAAAGCAGGAGCGTTAAGTAATGCGGTTGATGTAGTCGAACGTCTTCGCGATATAACCGATCAAGTACCAAACGCACGACACCTCCACGATCTGCACACGTTTAGCTCGGTGACGTCCCCCGAACTTCTAGATCCAGTGAGGTCGAGGGAGAGTTTCGTCAGCACGACGGTGATGATGAAGTTATCGACGCAGGGCTTCGCCTAAGCTCTATGACAATATGACTGAGGTGGAAATCTGTGGAGGGGGCACCACACACGGCTAAGAAATCAACTTGTGTGTCTATGGGGTGCCCCCTCCCTCGTATATAAAGGAGTGGAGGAGGGGGAGGGCCGGCCTCCTAGGGCGCGCCCCAAGGGGGGATTCCTACTCCTACTAGGAGCAGGTTTCCCCCCTTTCCTAGTCCAACTAGGAGGGGGAGGAAGGGGAAGAGGGAGAGAAGGAAAAGGGGGGGCGGCCCCCTCCCCAATTCGGATTGGGCTTGGGGGGGGCGCGCCCTACCACTTGGCCGCCTCCTCCTCTCTTCCACTATGGCCCATGAAGGCCCATTAACTCCCAGGGGGGTTCCGGTAACCCCCCGGTACTCCGGAATATGCCCGAACCTATCCGAAACCTTTCCGGTGTCCAAACATAACTTGCAATATATCAATCTTCATGTCTCGACAATTTTGAGACTCCTCGTCATGTCTGTGATCACATCTGGGACTCCGAACTACCTTTGGTACATCAAAACACATAAACTCATAATACCGATCGTCATCGAACATTAAGCGTGTGGACCCTACGGGTTTGAGAACTATGTAGACATGGCCGAGACTCATCTTCGGTCAATAACCAATAGCGGAACCTAGATGCTCATATTGGTTCCTACATATTCTATGAAGATCTTTATCGGTCAAACCGCATAACAACATACGTTGTTCCCTTTGTCATCGGTATGTTACTTGCCCGAGATTCAATCGTCGGTATCATCATACCTAGTTCAATCTCGTTACCGGCAAGTCTCTTTACTTGTTCCGTAATGCATCATCCCGCAACTAACTCATTAGTCACATTGCTTGCAAGTCTTATAGTGATGTGCATTACCGAGAGGGCCTAGAGATACCTCTCCGACAATCGGAGTGACAAATCCTAATCTCGATCTATGCCAACTCAACAAACACCATCGGAGACACCTGTGGAGCATCTTTATAATCACCCAGTTACATTGTGATGTTTGATAGCACACTAAGTGTTCCTCTGGTATTCAGGAGTTGCATAATCTCATAGTCATAGGAACATGTATAAGTCATGAAGAAAGCAATAGCAATAAACTAAACGATCATAGTGCTAAGCTAATGGATGGGTCTTGTCCATCACATCAGTCTCTAATGATGTGATCCCGTTCATCAAATAACAACACATGTCTATGGTCAAGAAACATAACCATCATTGATTAACGAGTTAGTCAAGTAGAGGCATACTAGGGACACTCTGTTTTTCTATGTATTCGCACATGTACTAAGTATCCGATTAATACAATTCTAGCATGAATAATAAAAAATTATCATGATATAAGGAAATATAAATAACAACTTTATTATTGCCTCTAGGGCATATTTCCTTCAGTCTCCCACTTGCACTAGAGTCAATAATCTAGTTCACATTGTTATGTGATTTCACATCAATGGTTCACATCTTTATGTGATTAGTTCACATCTCCATGTGACTAATACCCAAAGGGTTTACTAGAGTCAATAATCTAGTTCACATTGCTATTTGATTAACACCCAAAGAGTGATCATGTTTTGCTTGTGAGAGAAGTTTAGTCAACGAGCCTGCCACATTCAGAGCCGTATGTATTTTGCAAATTTGTATGTCTATAATGCTCTGCACGGAGCTACTATAGCTAATTGCTCCCACTTTCAATATGTATCTAGATCGAGACTTAGAGTCATCTAGATCGGTGTCAAAAGCTTGCATCGACGTAACTCTTTACGACGAACTCTTTTATCACCTCCATAACCGAGAAGTATTTCCTTAGTCCTCTAGGGATAATTTTGACCGCTGTCAAGTGATCTACTCCTAGATCACTATTGTACTCCCTTGCCAAAATCATGCCAAGGTATACAATAGATCTGGTACACAACATTGCATACTTTATAGAACCTACGATTGAGGCATAGGGAATGAATTTTCATTCTCTTTGTATTTTCTGCCGTGGTCGGGTTTTGAGTCTTTACTCAACTTCACACCTTGCAACACAGACAAGAACTCCTTCTTTGACTGTTCCATTTTGAACTACTTCAAAAATCTTGTCAAGGTATGTACTCATTGAAAAATCTTATTAAGTGTCTTGATCTATCTTTATAGATCTTGATGCCCATATGTAAGGACCTTCACCGAGGTCTTTCTTTGAAAAACTCCTTTCAAACACTCCTTTATGCTTCCCAGAAAATTCTACATCATTTCCGATCAACAATATGTCATTCACATATACTTATCAGAAAGGCTGTAGTGCTCCCACTCACTTTCTTCTATATACAGGATTCTCCAAAAGTCTGTATAAAACCATATGCTTTGATCACAATATCAAAGCGTATATTCCAACTCCCAGATGCTTGCACCAGTCCATAGATGGATCGCTGGAGCTTTCACACTTTGTTGGCACCTTTAGGATTGACAAAACCTTCTGGTTGCATCATATACAACTTTTCTTTAAGAAATCCATTAAGGAATGCAGTTTTGACATCCATTTGCTAGATTTCATAAAATGTGGCAATTGCTAACATGATTCAGACAGACTTTAAGCATCGCTACGAGTGAGAAAATCTCATTGTAGTCAACATCTTGAACTTGTTGAAAACCTTTTTGTAACAAGTCGAGCTTTGTAGATAGTAACACTACCACCAGCGTACGTCTTCCTCTTGAAAATCCATTTATTATTAATGGCTTGTCGATCATCGGAAAAGTCCACCAAAGTCCATACTTTGTTCTCATACATGGATCCCATCTCAGATTTCATGGCCTCAAGCCATTTCACGGAATCTAGGCTCATCATCGCTTCCTCATAGTTCATAGGTTCGTCATGGTCAAGTAACATGACCTCTAGAATAGGATTACCATACCACTCTGGCGCGGATCGTACTTTGGTTAACCTACGTGGTTCGGTAGTAACTTGATGTGAAGTTTCATGATCATCATCATTAGCTTCCAAACTAACTGGTGTATGAATCACTGGAATTGATTTCTGTGATGTACTACTTTCCAATTTGGGAGAAGGTACAATTACCTTATCAAGTTCTACATTCCTCCCACTCACTTCTTTCAAGAGAAACTACTTCTCTAGAAAGGATCCACTCTTAGCAACAAAGATCTTGCCTTCGGATCTGTGATAGAAGGTGTACCCAACTATTTCTTTTGGGTATCCTATGAAGACACACTTCTCTAGTTTGGGTTTGAGCTTATCAGGCTGAATTTTTTTCACATAAGCATCGCAACCCCAAACTTTAAGAAACGACATCTTAGGTTTCTTGCTAAACCACAGTTCATACGGTGTCCTCTCAATGGATTTTTAGACGGTGCCCTATTTAACGTGAATGCAGCTGTCTCTAACGCATAACCCCAAAACGATTGTGGTAAATCGGTAAGAGACATCATAGATCACACCATATCTAATGAAGTATGGTTACGGCGTTTAGACACACCATTACGCTGTGGTGTTCTAGGTGGCGTGAGTTGCGAAACTATTCCACATTGTTTCAAATGAAGACCAAACTCGTAACTCAAATATTTGTCTCCGCGATCAGATTATAGAAACTTTATTTTCTTGTTATGATGATTGTCCACTTCACTCTGAAATTCTTTGAACTTTTCAAATGTTGCAGACTTATGTTTCATCAAGTAGATATACCCATATCTGCTCAAATCATCTGTGAAGATCAGAAAATAACGACACCCGCCACGAGCCTCAACACTCATCGGATTGCATACATCAGTATGTATTATTTCCAATAAGTCAGTTGCTCGCTCCATTGTTCCGGAGAACAGAGTCTTAGTCATCTTGCCCATGAGGCATGGTTCGCAAGCATCAGGTGATTCATAATAAAGTGATTCCAAAAGCCCATTAGCATGGAGTTTCTTCATGCGCTTTACACCAATATGATCTAAACGGCAGTGCCACAAATATGTTGCACTATCATTATCAACTTTGCATCTTTTGGCATCAATATTATGAATATGTCTATCACTATGATCGAGATTCAATAAACCATTCACCTTGGGTGTATGACCACAGAAGGTTTTATTCATGTAAATAGAATAACTATTATTCTTTGACTTAAATGAATAACCATATTGCAATAAACATGATCCAATCATATTATGCTCAACGCAAACACCAAATATAATTTATTTTAGGTTCAACACTAATACCGAAGGTAAAGGGAGTGTGCGATGGTGATCTTATCAACTACCAAGACACATTGTCACCTTGCCCTCAACTAGTCTTTGTTCATTTCGTAACTCCTGTTTCGAGTTACTAATCATGGCAACTGAACCGGTATCAAATACCCATGGGCTACTATGAACACTAGTAAAGTACACATCAATAACATGTATATCATTTATACTTTTGTTCACTTTGCCATCCTTCTTACTTGCCAAGTTTTTGGGGCAGTTCCGCTTCCAGTGATCATTTCCTTCGCAGTAGAAGCACTCAGTTTCAGGCTTGGGTCTACCTTTGGGCTTCTTCATGGGAGTGGAAACTTGCTTGTCATTGTTCTTGAAGTTCCCTTTCTTTCCCTTGCCCTTTTACTTGAAACTAGTGGTCTTGTCAACCATCAACATTTGATGCTTTTCTTGATTTCTACCTTCGCCGATTTCAGCATCGTGAAGAGTTCAGGGAATCGTTTTCGTCATCCCTTGCATATTATAGTTCATCATGAAGTTCCAGTAACTTGGTGATAGTGACTAGAGAACTCTGTCAATCACTATCTTATTTGGAAGATTAACTCCCACTTGATTCAAGCGATTGTAGTACTCAGACATTCTGAGCACATGCTCACTGGTTGAGGTATTCTCCTCCATCTTGTAGGCAAAGTACTTGTCAGAGGTCTCATACCTCTCGACTTGGGCATGTGTCTGAAATACCAATTTCATCTCTTGGAACATCCCATATGCTCCGTGACATTTCAAATTTTTGAAGTCTCGGTTCTAAGCCGTAAAGCATGGTGCACAAAACTATAAAGTAGTCATCATACCGAGCTTGTCAAACGTTCATAATGTCTGCATCCGCTCCTGCAATAGTTCTCTCACCTAGCGGTGCATCAAGGACATAATTCTTCTGTGCAGCAATGAGGATAATCCTCAGATCACGGACCTAGCCCGCATCATTGCTACTATCATCTTTCAACATAGTTTTTCTCCAGGAACATATCAAAAATAAACGGGGAGTTAGATCGCGAGCTATTGATCTACAACATAGTTATGCAAATACTATCAGGACTAACTTCATGATAAATTAAAGTTCAATTAATCATATTACTTAAGAACTCCCACTTAGATAGACATCCCTCTAGTCATCTAAATGATCACGTGATCCATATCATCTAAACCATGTCCGATCATCATGTGAGATGGAGAAGTTTTCAATGGTGAACATCACTATGTTGATCATATCTACCACATGATTCACGCTCGACCTTTCGGTCTCAGTGTTCCGAGGACATATCTGCGTATGCTAGGCTCGTCAAGTTTAACCCGAGTATTCTGCGTGTGCAAAACTGGCTTGAACCCATTGTATGTGAACGTAGAGCTTATTACACCCGATCATCATGTGGTGTCTCAGCACGAAGAACTGTCGCAACGGTGCATACTCAGGGAGAACACTTATACCTTGAAATTTTAGTAAGGGATCATCTCATAATGCTACCATCGTACTAAGCAAAATAAGATGCATAAAATATAAACATCACATGCAATCAAAATATGTGACATGATATGGCCATCATCGTCTTGTGCCTTTGATCTCCATCTCCAAAATATCGTCATGATCTCCATCATCACCAGCGTGACACCATGATCTCCATCATCTTGATCTTTATCAACGTGTCATCACATGGTCATCTCACCAACTATTGCTTTAGCAACTATTGCTATCGCATAGCGATAAAGTAAAGCAATTATATGGCGCTTGCATATTATGCAATAAAGAGACAACCATAAGGCTTCTGCTAGTTGCCGATAACTTTAAACAAACATGATCATCGCATGCAACAATTTATATCTCATCACGTCTTGACCATATCACATCACAACATGCCATGCAAAAACAAGTTAGACGTCCTCTACTTTGTTGTTGCAAGTTTTAAGTGGCTGCTACGGGCTTCTAGAAAGAAGCATTCTTACCTACGCATCAAAACCACAAAGATTTGTCATCAAGTGTGTTGTTTTAACCTTCAACAAGGACCGGGCGTAGTCAAACTCGTTTCAACTAAAGTTGGAGAAACAAACACCCACTAGCCACCTGTGTGCGAAGCACGGCGGTAGAACCAGACTCATGAACGTGGTCATGTAATGTCGGTCTGGGTCACTTCATCCAACAATACCGCCGAATCAAAGTATGACATGTTGGTAAGCATTATGACTATTATCGCCCACAACTCTTTGTGTTATACTCGTGCATATAACATCTACGCATAGACCTAGCTCTGATGCCACTGTTGGGGAACATAGTATTTAAAAAAATTCCTACGATCACGCAAGATCTATCTAGGAGAAGCATATCAACGAGCGGGGAGAGTGTGTCCACGTACCCTCGTAGACCGAAAGCGGAAGCGTTAAGTAACATGATTGATGTAGTCGAACGTCTTCGCGATCCAACCGATCAAGTACCGAATGCATGGCACCTTCGCAATCTGCACATGTTTAGCTCAGTGACGTCCCTCGAACTTCTAGATCCAGTTGAGGTCGAGAAAGAGTTTTGTCAGCACGACGGCGTGATGACGGTGATGATGAGTTACCGATGCAGGGCTTCGCCTAAGCTCTACGACGATATGGCCGAGGTGGAAATCTGTGGAGGGGGGCACCGCACACGGCTAAGAAATCAACTTGTGTGTCTATGGGGTGCCCCCTCCCCCGTATATAAAGGAGTGGAGGGCCGGCCTCCTAGGGTGCACCCCAAGGGGGGATTCCTACTCCTACTAGGAGTAGGTTTCCCCCCTTTCCTAGTCCAACTAGGAGGGGGAAGGAAGGGGAAGAGGGAGAGAAGGAAAAGGAAAAGGGGGGTCGCCCCCCCTCCCCAATTCAGATTGGGCTTGGGGGGGGGGCGCCCCACCACTTGGCCGCCTCCTCCTCTCTTCCACTATGGCCCATGAAGGCCCATTAACTCCCTAGGGGGTTCCGGTAAACCCCCGGTACTCCGGAATATGCCCGAACCTATCCGAAACCTTTCTGGCGTCCAAACATAACCTTCCAATATATCAATCTTCATGTCTCAACCATTTTGAGACTCCTCGTCATGTCCGTGATCACATCCGGGACTCCGAACTACCTTCGGTACATCCAAACACATAAACTCATAATACCGATCATCATCAAACGTTAAGCATGCGGACCCTACGGGTTCGAGAACTATGTAGACATGACCGAGACTCATCTCCAGTTAATAACCAATAGCGGAACCTGGATGCTCATATTGGTTCCTACATATTATACGAAGATCTTTATTGGTCAAACCGCATAACAACATACGTTATTCCCTTTGTCATCGGTATGTTACTTTCCCGAGATTCAATCATCGGTATCATCATAGCTAGTTCAATCTTGTTACCAGCAAGTCTCTTTACTTATTCCGTAATGCATCATCCCTCAACTAACTCATTAGTCACATTGCTTGCAAGGCTTATAGTGATGTGCATTACCAAGAGGGCCTAGAGATACCTCTCCGACAATCGGAGTGACAAATCCTAATCTCAATCTATGCCAACTCAACAAACACCATCGGAGACACCTGTAGAGCATCTTTATAATCACCTAGTTATGTTGTGATGTTTGATAGCACACTAAGTGTTCCTCCGGTATTCAGGTGTTGCATAATCTCTTAGTCACAGGAACATGTATAAGTCATGAAGACATCAATAGCAATAAACTAAACGATCATAGTGCTAAGCTAACGGATGGGTCTTGTCCATCACATCATTCTCTAATGATGTGATCCCGTTCATCAAAAGACAACACATGTGTATGGTCAGGAAACACAACCATTTTGATTAATGAGCTAGTCAAGTAGAGGCATACTAGGGACACTCTGTTTGTCTGTGTATTCACACATGTACTAAGTTTCCGGTTAATACAATTCTAGCATGAATAATAAACATTTATCATGATATAAGGAAATATAAATAACAACTTTATTATTGCCTCTAGGGCATATTTCCTTCAATTATTTCCTTTCTCTGTAAAACTGACTCTGTACAACCCTAGACCCCTCCGGTGTCTATATAAACCAGAGGGTTTAGTCCATAGTGGCTAAGATAAATCACATAGGCTAGACATCTAGGGTTTATCCTTTACGATCTCAAGGTAGATCGACTCTTGTAACCCCTACACTCATCAAATACAATCAAGAAGGACGTTGGGTTTTACCTCCATTAAGAGGGCCCGAACCTGGGTAAACATCGTGTCACCCTTGTCTCCTGTTTCCTTCGATCGTCGGACGCACAGTTCGGGACCCCCTACCCGAGGTCGGCCAGTTTTGACACCGACAGCGGCCCTACACTCGGCAGAGAATAATAGGAGGTGCGGAGTGGAGGGATGGCCTGACCGTCGGCGGGGTAGCGTTTCACCACGAGGCGCGCAAAACAGCGCCGCTAGCGCTGGGGGAAGAAGACTAGAGATTGAACAAGAATGTAGGCCATTGGATGTAAATCCAACGCCTTGCTGAGGCTTCGACCTTTGTATTTTTATTTTTTGCGAAAGTGCTTAGGCTTCAACCTACTGGCGCACATGTCAGCCAGTCCATTTGTTTTTTTTTTGAAGTCCATTTGGTGGGCTGGGTGAAACAATGATGTAGCATCTATGCAACCCGTTTATATATTATGGTAGAATTGAAAGCCCATTTGCATTTTTCTCGAAATCCGTGGACTTGCTGGGCTGGGTGAAAATATCATGTTGGGCTAGATGGAGAAATGTTATAAAAACAGAAACACATGATTGCACGTCTATTACTGCATTGGTCAGCCAAATCTTTGCAAGCTTGTGTACGGAATCACTAGGAGTTAACTTGCCAAGTTATATATAAACAATTATTATTATTATTATTTTGTAAGAACTTTAAATTTACGAAATAAAATAATTTTAATTTGATGAGTTAATAGGACGTATGGTATTATTTTTTTTTAGGCTAGATGTGGGACAGTTGAGTTGGTTCTAGGGAAAAGTACTGGGATAAAACTCAGTTTATATCGAAAAAGAAAGTGGGAGAAAATTCAGATATAGGATTAATGGAAACGAAAAATAAAGGAAGTGAGAAGGTCTATAAAATGGTTGGATGAACGACAGGTTTAACGGAACCTTATGTTGTTTCTATTATATATATTATAGAAGGGAAAACATAGGTTCAGTTTTGAATTCTTATAGAAAAATAGAACTGAGTTGTGCGTCATCTTGAAAAAACAAACATAACTTGGGCTGCTGATGTTATAGACAAGCTAGGTTGGGAGGCCTAGAGACCGCTTGATACCTGCTGGATCCAAAAAACATTGAAACATGTCGTCGGCTGCCCATGTTAAACAACAAAACCTAGTTCATGGACCTGGTGGGCATGGGACTGTCAGCCTCTCGATGAACAGTTGTCTCCCGATTCCTCTTGTTTTGCTGACCATGTTGGGAACGACGAACGGTGGCACCGCGGGGAGAGCACCAAGGCGGAGGACGACGTCGAGACCTCGGACCGGAGCGGGGGAAGACACAGGCGGAGGGGAGTATGAGGGTTGACTTGTTCGGGTGCAGGGTGGACCGGTGGAGCTGCCACCGCCGGAGAATGTATGGGAGTAGAGGGATGGCCTGGCCAGCGCCATAGGCTATGATGGCCAGCCGCTGTATAGGAAGAGGACGAAAGATTGAACAAAATAAAGAAATACAAATGGATAGGTGGTTGGTTCCATATGTCAGTGTACGAGACCTGTTGGGTCCAGCTGAGAAGGGGAATATGTTGGGAGGAAGGAGATCCAAAGCACGATAGCCGAGTTAACTAGTTTTTTTAAGCGGACGAGTGAAATAGTTACATACATAAGCAAATAGCCACTAAAAAGCAAACATGTTAATGGGTTCTTAGAAGCAATATTTTGGACAAAAAAAATAATTACGACACATAGGCTAATGCATGAAACACTCAGATGATAAAGGTGCTTAAACAGATAAAGTACAACATCTAGACCTTCCTGGCACGCTTGATCATGACGCTGCGGCTGTCCGTGTACTCGTCGGTTACTGGAAGCAGACACGCCCTCATGTCCAAGATTTGCCTGTACATGTCGTAGCATGTGTATGCGTCCTTGGCCGTGTAGGTTATGTAGGCTAGATTCAGAGGTACCTCCCACGTGTTCAGGTCCTTGGTATTGTTGTCTTCTTTCATGTTGGCGTAGTAGGGGTCGATGATGATCTCGGCGAGGTCAATCACAGAGTCCTTCTCCTGCCCATTGTCGATGATCTTGTATTGCTTCTGGATGTCGACAAGCTTGTTGCACCAGATGGCCGAATCATCGCGTTCTTCCTTCTCTCCACCGTAGCGAAGGTGCAGTCAGCGTTGCCGATGAAACGGGCGAATGCTCCAGAACCTCTGATGGCCCTACAACAGTGGTAGACGAGAACCTCGTCCCACACGCATACCTGGGCGACCGCGGTCCGCTGGTCCCTGTCAGGAGACGAATGGATGGGCACAAGGTCTAGTCCTACGACCTTGTGCTTTCTCGTTATGTAGGTACTGCTTGAACTCGGCGAGGCAGAGCTTCACTGAGTCCGAATCGTTGGTGTACATCACATTCAACTTGGTGCAGCCATGGGACTTAACGCGAACTCAAAGGTGAACTCCTTGCTGAAGTCCATATCCAGCAGGCTCACCCCACGGATCACCATTGGAGTCTCTTCAAGTGAACGAGTGGATATGCGGCGGTAGTTCGTTTTTCAGCTCTTGGGGAACTGGATTCAATAGTAAACTGAGTGTGTACATGTGACAACAGTTACTACCCCTCCCTTGCCCGCTGCACGGCCGACAGAACATGCACCCTCGGCGCATTCAAATGCCTCCATTAAGAAACCTATTCTGGCCACATGTCGGTTCACGAGCGGGTCTGTATTGGTACTGTAATAACAAGTGTTAGTGGTCACTTTACTTAAATTTAGTTAGCTTTAATAGAAATTTATTCTTAAAACAAGCAATGCATTGGCTCGTTTTATTAGTGCCACAGGATCAACATGCACAACAATTAGAATTATTATTCTCAGGACGCACACGATCAGCGCATTTGTCGCACTTTCACACAAATAATACTACCAAGTTTGAACTGTTTGTTATGGTTGCTGTCCTCTGCATCATCGTGCCATGTTTCCCAGCTTGCAAGATTCAGAACCAACAAATAAGATTCAAATAATAAGTACATCAAAGATGCCTACACATCTCATTGATTCCCAGCCTACAAGATTCAGAACAAACAAATAAGATTCAAACAATAAGTACAACAAAGATGCCTACACATCTCATTGATTCCTAGGTTGCAAGATTCAGAACCCACCCATTAGAGCCTTTTGATAAACTGAATGTCGGGATTAAATCCATCTTGGCTAGCCGCGTCATACAACCCAAGAACTTGGCGAATGCTCTTGGCCATCATAACATCTATAATTGAGTATTCCTGTTTGGACAGATAAGAAAGAGCATGATTACTATAATAGTGGCACTAGTTTAAGCAAACTTTATTTCCAAAATGAGAAAAGATTGCGATAGTATAGCTTTATTTAAAAAGTAGAACAATAGCACAGTATAACAAAGCACAATCATGTTGATAAAGGACAGTACTGACCGGTGTGAGGGGCCCTATGCCACCACGACTCGATGTGGTGAACCTACAACTCCACTCGGATGAGGCCATCCTGGAGATCCATGATTCAATTCATGCACCTTTTTCTGCAGTTCACCTAAAATGAAGCAAAGATTGCATCATTCAGCTAGCAAGAAGTAATTGCTCTTGTGAGCTGGCAGGTTCTTCTTTAGTAGTTGCACTAAAATTCAGCAACATTAAGGTTGGCTGTCCTGCTCATGTAAGGTGCAACTATAATTTTCTTATCCTTTTGTGCAGTTCCACTAAAATAAAGTGCCATTGTGGTGACAGTGATGGCTCATATCTTGAAAAGGCTAATAAAATGTTGCATGAGATTACCAACAGAATTTGATGGAGATTTTGGAAACTCCAATCACCATTTTGAGTAGTTCCACCAAAATAGAGAGATGTTGCTGATGTCGCTTGAAGCTACGTCAGTATTTCCCCAAAGAGGAAGGGATGATGCAGCACAACAGCGGTAGGTATTTCCCTCAGATATGAAACCAAGGTTATCAAACCAGTATGAGAACCAAGCAACACAACGTGAACAGCCCCTGCACACAAATATCAAATCATCGCAACCCGACGTGTTAAAGGGGTTGTCAATCCTTTCCGGGGTATGACGCCTCAAGATGGGCAAACAGACATGATATAAATTTGTAGTAAATTGATAGATAGATGACAAATAAAATAAATAGAAATAAAACACAACAAGGTATTTTTGGGTTTTTGGATTAATAGATCTAAAAATAAAAGTAGATCGCAAAGGCAAATAATATGAGAAAGAGACCCGGGGGCCGCAGGTTTCACTAGTGACTTCTCTCGAGAAAAATAGCAAACGGTGGGTGAACAAATTACTATTGGGAAATTGACAGAACTTTGAATAATTATGACGATATCCAGGCAATGATCATTATATAGGCATCACATCCAAGATTAGTAGACCGACTCCTGCCTGCATCTACTACTATTACTCCACACATCGACCGCTATCCGGCATGCATCTAGTGTATTAAGTTCATGGAGAAACAGAGTAATGCAATAAGAACGATGACATGATGCAGACGAGATCTATCTATGTAGAGGTAGACCCCATCGTTTTATCCTTAGTAGCAACGATACATCCCTTTCTGTCACTGGGATCAAGCACCGTAAGATCGAACCCACTACAAAGCACCTCTTCCCATTGCAAGATAAATAGATCAAGTTGGCTAAACAAAACCCAAATATCAGAGAAGAAATACGAGGCTATAAGCAATCATGCATATAAGAGATCAAAGAAACTCAAATAACTTTCATTGATATAAAAAGATAGATTTGATCATAAACTCAAAGTTCATCGATCCCAACAAACACACCGCAAAAGAGTTACATCATATGGATCTCCAAGATACCATTGTATTGAGAATCAAGATAGAGAGAGATGAAGCCATCTAGCTACTAACTATGGACCCAAAGGTCTACAAAGAACCACTCACGCATCATCGGAGAGGCACCAATGGAGGTGGTGAACCCCATCCGAGATGGTATCTAGATTGGATCTGGTGGTTCTGCACTCTGCGGTGGCTGGATGAATATTTCATCAACTCCCCTAGGGTTCTGGGATTTTGGGGGTATTTATAGGGCAAAGAGACAGTCTGGGCGGCACCCGAGGTGGGCACAACCCACCAGGGCGCGCGTGGGCCTCCTGGCGTGCCCTGGTGGGTTGTGCTTCCCTCGGGGCACCCTAGGCGCAACCAGGGCCTGTTGTGTTCTTTCTGGCCCATAAAAATTCTACATAAAGTTTTGGGGCAATTGGATTTTGTCTGATATTGATTTTCTACGATGTAAAAAGCACGGGAAAAATAGGAACTGGCACTTGGCACTATGTCAATAGGTTAGTACCAAAAATGATATAAAATGACTAGGAAATGATTATAAAACATCCAAGATTGATAATATAACAACATGGAACAACAAAAAATTATAGATATGTTGGGGATGTATCAGCATCCCCAAGCTTAAATCCTACTTGTCCTCGAGTAGGTAAGTGATAAAACAGAATTTTTGATGTGGAATGATGCCTAACATGTCATATCATATTCTTTTCTTTATAGCATGGACATTTGGACTTTTAGTTGTTCAAAGCAATAGTCTAGTTTTGACATAATAATTTAGACACTCAAGCATATCAACAAGCAACCAAGTCTTTCAAAATATCAACGCTAAAATAAGTTATCCCTAGCCCATCATGCTCAAACATTGATCCATTCATGAAACACACTTGAATATTAGCTACACCCAATACTTAAGTACGATCATATTGCCTCCTAGTTGGTGCTTTTATAAGAGAAGATGGAGACTCGAATTCAAAAATAAAAATTGCATAAAATAAAAGAAAGGCCCTCCGCAGAGGGAAGTAGGGATTTGTAGAGGTGCCAGAGCTCAAAGCAAAAAACTTAGAGATAAAAACAGTTTGGGAGGTGTATCCATCCCACCAACGAAAACAACTTAGAGCTCCCAACACTTTCCATGCCAGATATATCATAGGCGGTTCCCAAACAGAAAATATAGTTTATTCCTTTTTCCACCATACCAACACTTTCCATGGCTAACCGTATCCACGGGTGCTCTCCACATAAAGTAAATTCATTTTTTTATTTCGGGACTGGGCATCCCTAATACCTTTGCCTTACTCTCGTGCAATGACAAGTGAATAAACACTCATCTTGAGAATAACACATCTAGCATGGAAAATATTAGACACCCCTCACCGCTCCGCGAGCGAAACAAACACACAAAAGAGAAGTTATTTTTGCAAATTAGAGATGGCACATGCAAATTTGCTTGGAACGGTAAAACAATACTGCATATAGGTAGATATAGTGGACTCATGTTGCAAAACTGGTTAGGGTTTTGGATGCACAAGTAGAGATCATACTTAGTGCAAAATGAAGGCTAGCAATAGATTGAGAAGCGACCAACCAAGAAATGGATAATCTCATAAGCAAGCATTAAGCATAAATAACACCGAATAATGCACCACAAGTAGGATATAATTTCATTGCATGACTATTGACTTTCGTACTTGCATAGGGAATCACAAACCTTAACACCAATATTCTTAATAAATCATAATTACTCATCAACGTAACTCACATATCACACCATCAGATCTCAAAACTATTACTAAGAATCAAGTTTATTTTGTCCAACGATCTTCATGAAAGTCTTTATTATATCCTTCTTGGATATCTATCACTTTGGGACTAATTTTCATGTGTTGCTTTTCATAAGATCAAACAAATATAAGTGAGACCATGAGCATAATTCTTTTTCTTTCTCTCAAAATAATTTAAGTGAAGCAAGAGAGAATTTCTTGAAAATTTTACTAACTCTCAAATAAATCTAAGTGAAGCAAGAGAGCATTTCTTCAAAAATACTAAGCACACCGTGCTCAAAAAGTTATAAGTGAAGCACTAGAGCAAGTCCACTGCTCATAAAAATTTATGTGAAGCATAGAGAGCAATTCTAACAAGTCATGACATAATTTTGGCTCTCCCAAATAGGTATGTCCAGCAAGGGATCAAGACTTAAAACACAAAATAAAACAAACAAAGAATCATATCATACAAGACGCTCCAAGCAAAACACATATCATGTTACGAATAAAAATATAGTTTCGAGTAAAATACCGATGATCGTTGGAAGAAAGCGGGGATGCCACTCGGGGGCATCCCCAAGCTTAGTTGGTTGCTCATTTTTGGATAATAGCTTGGGATGCTGGGGCATCCCCAAGCTTAGGCTCTTCCATCCTTCCTTCATCCATCGTAAGATAACCAAAAACTTGAAAATTTCAATCACACAAAACTCAACAAAACCTCCGTGAGATCCGTTAGTGTAAGAAAGCAAACCACTACTATAAGTGTTGTATCAAACCAATTCATATTTTGTTTTTGTATTATATCTACTATATTCCAACTTTTCTATGGCAAAAACTCATCAAAGAAAACCATAGAGCCATCAAAATAATCACACACCACAAAGAAAATAGAATCTGTCAAAACAGAACAGTCTGTAGTAATCTGACTATTTCGAATACTTTTGTAACTCCAAAAATTATGAAAAATTAGGATGACCTGAGAAATTTGTATATTGATCCACTGCTATTGGAATGGGTATTTTATCGCTCTCTGGTAAAATGATAATTATTTTTGAGAGCGCAAAAGTTTATGTTTTTTCATCAAGATCAAACAACTATCACCAAAGAAGATCCTAAAGGTTTACTTGGCACAAACACTAATTGAAACATAAAAACACAATCATAACAGTAGCATAATTGTGATAACACTCAAAAACAGAAAGCAAAAATAAAGCAAAAATAAAATTTATTCATTGGGTTGCCTCCCAATAAGCGCTATAGTTTTACGCCCTTAGCTAGGCATAAAGCAAGGATCTAAATTTTGTCATCTTTATCCAACTCTTCAATCAAACACTTAGAACCCTTTAGAGATTTAGCATAAAGACTTTCAATAGCAATACTCCTAGGAGTAATTTTAAAGATTTCATTCTTGCAAAAATGATCTCTTATCACTTCAACAAAATCTGGGTGAATACTAATCCTCTTAAGATCTCCTTTATTACTGTTACTACAAATTACACCCTTGTTCTTGGATCTACCACTCTTTACGGGAGTTTTCTCGATAGTTTTAGAGGAAGCAAAAGCCGTGCTTAGATTACTAAAGATTTCTTCTAATTTATCAATCCGAGACGGACTTTCTTCTATTCTTTCATGAATTATGGTACCCTTCTATTTTAACAACTTAAAAATATCTCCCGCTTTTGACCCAATATTAGTGGAAAAATTATGCATCTTTTTATCTATAATTTCCATATGATCTTCGGTGAGCATTTTCTTGTCAATGGCATCTAGTCTTTCCATAACATGCTCAAGAGTCAAAGTTGTTTCATTAATCATGAGAGGTGGTGATCCCACTAAATTTCCCATAGCATTAAAATCATCAAGAGAGGGACACATCAACAAATTTCCACCGGTAATCGTATCAAGGACGAATCTATACCAAGTGGTGATGCCAACATAAAAACAAAGAAGAAGAACAACGGTAGATTGCTTACGGATAGATCTATTATGAGCATTGCAAATTCTATACCAAGCATCTTTTAAATTTTCTCCTCCCCTTTGTTTAAAGTTGAGAACCTCATTCTTTGGAGTGCAAGCGATAGAGGAAGAACTATCCATAGTAACGGCAAACAAGGTTACACACACAAAAAATAGACCCGGCAAGAAAACGGCGAACGGAAAAGAGAGACAAATAAAATGGCAAATTTTTGTGAAGTGTAGGAGAGGAAACGAGAGGCAAATGGCAAATAATGTAAATTGCAAGGAGATGAGATTTGTCATTAGGAACCAGGTATATGTTGAAGATCCTCCCCGGCAACGGCGCTAGAAATTCCTTTTGATGTCGCTTGAAGCTACGTCGGCATTTCCCCAAAGAGGAAGGGATGATGCAGCATAGCGGCGGTGGGTATTTCCCTCATATATGAAACCAAGGTTATCGAACCAGTAGAAGAGCCAAGCAACACAACGTAAACAACCCCTGCACACAGATAACAAATCCTTGCAACTCGATGTGTTAAAGGGGTTCTCAATCCTTTCCGGGGTACAACGCCTCAAGATGGGCAAACGGACATGAGATAAATTTGTAGTAAATTGATAGATAGATCGCAAATAAAATAAATAGAAATAAAACGCAGCAAGGTATTTTTGGGTTTTTGGATTAATAGATTTGAAAATAAAAGCAAATAAAAGTAGATCGCAAAGGCAAATAATATGAGAAAGAGACCCGGGGGGCGTCGGTTTCACTAGTGGCTTCTCTCGAGAAAAATAGCTATCAGCGGGTGAACAAATTACTGTTGGGCAATTGATAGAACTTTGAATAATTATGACGATATCCAGGGAATGACCATTGTTACCTCTTGAGCACTGCATTGGATTTCCCCGAAGAGGGGAGGATGATGCAGCAAAGTAGCGTAAGTATTTCCCTCAGTTTTTGAGAACCAAGGTATCAATCCAATAGGAGGCTACGCGCGAGTCCCTCGTACCTACACAAAAACAATAGCTCAACGCAACCAACGCGCTTAGGGGTTGTCAATCCCTTCACGGTCACTTACGAAAGTGAGATCTGATAGAGATGATAAATAATATTTTTGGTATTTTTGGTATAGAGATGCAAAGTAAAAAGTAAAAGCAAAGTAAAAGCAAAGCAATAATAAAGTGATGGAGATTGATATGATGAGAAAGAGACCCGGGGGCCATAGGTTTCACTAGTGGCTTCTCTCAAGAGCATAAGTATTCTACGGTGGGTGAACAAATTACTGTTGAGCAATTGACAGAATTGAGCATAGTTATGAGAATATCTAGGTATGATCATGTATATAGGCATCACGTCCGAGACAAGTAGACCGACTCCTGCCTACATCTACTACTATTACTCCACTCATCGACCGCTATCCAGCATGCATCTAGAGTACTAAGTTAAAAATAGAGTAACGCCTTAAGAAAGATGACATGATGTAGAGGGATAGTTTCATGCAATATGATAAAAACCCCATCTTGTTATCCTCGATGGCAACGATACAATACGTGCCTTGCTGCCCCTTCTGTCACTGGGAAAGGACACCGCAAGATCGAACCCGAAGCTAAGCACTTCTCCCATGGCAAGAACAACCAATTTAGTAGGCCAAACCAAATTGATAATTCGAAGAGACTTGCAAAGATAACCAATCATACATAAAAGAATTCAGAGAAGATTCAAATATTATTCATAGATAGACTTGATCATAAACCCACAATTCATCGGTCTCAACAAACACACCGCAAAAAGAAGATTACATCGATTAGATCTCCACAAGAGAGGGGGAGAACATTGTATTGAGATCCAAAAAGAGAGAAGAAGCCATCTAGCTACTAACTATGGACCCGTAGGTCTGAAGTAAACTACTCACACTTCATCGGAGGGGCTTGGATGATGATGTAGAAGCCCTCCGTGATCGATGCCCCCTCCGGCGGAGCTTCGGAGCAGGCCCCAAGATGGGATCTCGTGGATACAGAAAGTTGCGGCGATGGAATTAGGTTTTTGGCTCCGTCCCCGATCGTTTGGGGGTACGTAGGTATATATAGGAGGAAGAAGGTACGTCGGTGGAGCTTCGAGGGGCCCACGAGGCAGGGGGCGCGCCCTAGGGGGGCGCCCTCCACCCTCGTGGCCGCCTCGTGGCTTTCTTCACGGAGGGTCCAAGTCTCCTGGATCTTATCTGATGAGAAAATCACGTTTCTGAAGGTTTCATTCCGTTTGGACTCCGTTTGATATTCTGTTTCTCCGAAATAATGAAATAGGCAAAAAACTGCAATTCTGGGCTGGGCCTCCGGTTAATAGGTTAGTCCCAAAAATAATATAAAAGTGGAAAATAAAGCCCAATGTAGTCCAAAACAGTAGATAATATAGCATGGAGCAATCAAAAATTATAGATACGTTGGAGACGTATCAAGCATCCCCAAGCTTAATTCCTGCTCGTCCTCTAGTAGGTAAATGATAAAAAGAGAATTTTTGATGCGGAGTGCTACTTGGCATAATTTTAATGTAATTCTTCTTAATTGTGGTATGAATATTCAGATCTGAAAGATTCAAGACAAAAGTTCATATTGACATAAAAATGATAATACTTCAAGCATACTAACTAAGCAATTATGTCTTCTCAAAATAACATGGCCAAAGAAAGTTCATCCCTACAAAATCATATAGTTTAGTCATGTTTCATTTTCGTCACACAAGAATGCTCTCATCATGCACAACCCCGATGACAAGCCAAGCAATTGTTTCATACTTTAGTAATCTCAAACCTATAAACTTTCACGCAATATATGAGCGCGAGCCATGGACATAGCACTATGGGTGGAATAGAATATAATGAGGGGGTCATGTGGAGAAGACAAAAAGGGAGAAAGTCTCACATCAACGAGGCTAATCAATGGGCTATGGAGATGCCCACCGATTGATGTTAATGCAAGAAGTAGGGATTGCCATGCAACAGATGCACTAGAGCTATAAATGTATGAAAGCTCAACAAAAGAAACTAGTGGGTGTGCATCCAACTTGCTTGCTCATGAAGACCTAGGGAACTTGAGGAGGCCCATTGTTGGAATATACAAGCCAAGTTCTATAATGAAAAATTCCCCCTAGTATATGAAAGTGATAACATGAGAGACTCTCTACTATGAAGATCATGGTGCTACTCTGAAGCACAAGTGTGGTAAAAGGATAGTAACATTGTCCCTTCTCTCTTTTTCTCTCCTTTTTTGGGCCTTCTCTTTTTTTATGGCCTTTCTCTTTTTTGGGCCTTCTCTTTTTTTTATTCCTCACTTGGGACAATGCTCTAATAATCATGATCATCACACTTCTATTTATTTACAACTCGATACTAGAACAAAGATGACTCTATATGAATGCCTCCGGTGGTGTACCGGGATATGCAATGAACCAAGAGTGACAAGTATGAAAGAATTATGAATGGTGGCTTTGCCACAAATACTATGTCAACTACATGATCATGCTAAGCAATATGACAATGATGAATGTGTCATGATGAACGGAATGATGGAAAGTTGCATGGCAATATATCTCGGAATGGCTATGGAAATGCCATAATAGGTAGGTATGGTGGCTGTTTTGAGGAAGATATAAGGAGGTTTATGTGTGAAAGAGTGAGGGAGTCCTGGATTAGGGGGTGTTCGGGTAGCCAGACTATACCTTCAGCCGGACTCCTGGACTATGAAGATACAAGATTGAAGACTTCGTCTCGTGTCCGGATGGGACTTTCCTTGGCGTGGAAGGAAAGCTTGGCGATGCGGATATTCAAGATCTCCTACCATTGTAACCGAGTTTATGTAACCCTAACCCTATCCGGTGTCTATATAAACCGGAGGGTTGTAGTCCGTAGGCAATCAACTCCATACACAACAATCATACCATAGGCTAGCTTCTAGGGTTTAGCCTCCTTGATCTCATGGTAGATCTACTCTTGTACAACCCATATCATCAATATTAATCAAGCAGGAGTAGGGTATTACCTCCATCGAGAGGGCCCGAACCTGGGTAAAAAACATCTTGTCCCTTGTCTCCTGTTACCATCCGGCCTTGACACACAGTTCGGGACCCCCTACCCGAGGTCCGCCGGTTTTGACACCGACAAAGAGCGTATCATATCATGGGGTTTGGATGCACCGGCGAAGTTTGCGCCAACTCTCAATGTGAGAAAGGGCAATGCACGGTACCGAAGAGGCTAGCAAGGATGGAAGGGTGAGAGTGCGTATAATCCATGGACTCAACATTAGTCATAAAGAACTCACATACTTATTGCAAAAATCTACAAGTCATCAAAAACCTCGATACTACGCGCATGCTCCTAGGGGGATAGATTGGTAGGAAAAGACCATCGCTCGTCCCCGACCGCCACTCATAAGGAAGACAATCAAATAACACCTCATGTTTCAAATTTGTTGCATAACGTTTACCATACGGGCATGCTATGGGACTTGCAAACTTCAACACAAGTATTTCTCAATTTCACAACTACTCAACTAGCATGACTTTGATATTATTACCTCCATATCTCAAAACAATCATTAAGCATCAAACTTTTCTTAGTATTCAACACACTCATACGAAAGTTTTATTATTAATCTTGCATACCAAGCATATTAGGAAGCAAATTACCATGCTATTAAGACTCTCAAAATAATCTAAGTGAAGCATGAGAGATCAATAGTTTCTATAAAACAATCCCACCACCGTGCTCTAAAAGATATAAGTGAAGTACTAGAGCAAAACTATAAAGCTCAAAAGATATAAGTGAAGCACATAGAGTACTCTATCAAATTCCAAATCATGTATGGCTCTCTCAAAAGGTGTGTACAGCAAGGATGATTGTGGTAGACTAACAAGCAAAGACTCAAATCATAAAAGACGCTCCAAGCAAAACACATATCATGTGGTGAATAAAAATATAGCTCCAAGCACTACAAAAAAATACACTTTTGTGATGATACGTGTTTGTCATAGTAGGTCGCGTTTTCTGTCATGCATGTACATCCATGACAAATTTATGACAGAATCAAGATAGTCATACATGTGCTGTCTTAGAAGTGTTCCATGACATTGCCAAAATTATCATCATGGAAGTGTCCACTTCCATGACGATAAATCGCGCGTCACAGAAGTGCTTTCGTCAAGGGTGACCGACACATGGCAGCCACCGTAACGGAACGCCGTTAAGCTATCGGGTCGGATTTTGGATCCGATAACCCGTTAATAGCCACGACCAATGCCGATTTTCCACGTGTAAAATTCTCATTGGCTGACGGATCCACGCATCAGCTCCGTATTGGCACAGGTGTCACTCATCCAACGGTCGAGATGGGCCTATGATATGTTGACACGTGGACCGGCCCAAAAGTGGCCCACAAAGATTAAATGGGTCGGCCCAACTGAAGGCCCATAAGATTTAACAGACCATTTAGCAGACCATAATGGGCCGGCCCAGCTAAAGGCCCACACGATTTTGCAGACCATAATGGGCTGGCCCAGCTAAAGGCCCACAAGATTTTGTGGACCACAATGGGCCGACCCAGCTAAAGGCCCACAAGATTCTGCCGACCATAATGGGCCGGCCCAGCTAAAGGCCCAACATTCTTTGTCAAATCAGCCCGTCAACGGCCTGTCCTAAACTTGTCATCAACACGGCCCATGGTCACTTCTGGCCCGTTAACAGTCCGCTAAGTAATTGGGCCGAATTACGGCCCGGTGTATTTCCGGCCTGTTAAAGGTCCGGCTTCATTTGGGCCCATTTACAGGCCATCAAAACTTTCGGCCCATAAACGACTATGAAGGATTTGGGTCATATTCAGCCATGTTTGACATTCGGCCTGTTAGAGGCCCACTATAGCTTTGGGCCACTTTCGGCCTGTTGTCATTTTCGGCCTGTTAACGCCGGACGTAAACCATGGGCCATATGTCGCCCAACGTCATATCGGGCCCATTAACGGCCCATATAAAAATGATGATAATCTAGCCCGACCGAAGTTCCGGCCTGTTAAAGGCCCGTGTATTAGGTCGGCGCATTTACGGCCCGTCTGAATTTCGGCCTGTTAAAGTCCAGTGGGTTATTTGGCACAATCAGGGCCCAATCTCACTTTCGGTCTATTAAAGGCCCATGTATTTTATGGGCTCGAGATATTTACACCTGTAAACGACCTATTTTTACTGAGGGCCCAAATTATGTTTAGGCATGTTAAAGGCCCACTATGGGCACAGGCCTACCAGAAAAATATGAAAGCTTATGCTGATTTAGGCCCAAATATTTTTAGTGGGCTACATGCCAATTTCGGCCCGTAATCGTTTTTAGCCCAATTGGAATGGGCCCGATGAATGTTGGCATGTTGGGCTCCTACGAAGGTTTCGGTCGAATACATTACTAAGATAAACCTACACTATACAAAAATAGCGTCGTAATTACTGCAGCCTGAGGCAGCATCATAAATGTTGTATCACAAGAAAATAAATTCCAACCATACAACAAAAGGCCTGTTGGCATAAAGTTTACAGTCCTTCCAGATAAAAGCACCATCAGATGTATAGAAGCACAGATCATTTGACCTGAGTGCTAATGTTTCAGGCTGTAGAATCTGATGGAGCAGCACGATCTCCACCTTTTTTCCGCCATTGCTCTTGAACAACGAAGCGGATGTCTGATAGTCTGGTTTCAAAACCATTCATATCTTGACGACATTTCTCAACCACTATTCTTGTTTCCGAAACAACGTCCATTTGGGATTGGACTTGTGTCTGGAGCATAGATATATCACTCTGTCTAGCAGGAAGATTTTGTTCAGTAGGCGATTTGGACGAGGTTACCTTGACAACCAACCCAGAATTACGCAGGAAGGTGCTTTTTGCACTGTTAGTGGAGAGATACTGACACACTGCAGCAAGACGTGACATTGTGCCTGTAGTAGCCTCGTCACCTTCAGGTGGTTGTGGCTGTTCAATCATTTGTTCCATAGCTTCCTGAAAGTTTGAACTTGTAGATTAGTGTACCAGATAGGTTACTAATGAGACAAAAACAAACAAAGTAGGTTAAACGTTTATACATAACTCATTTTGGTGAACTACTGTAATACATTAGCATGTATTGTAGTGCCAACTACATAATAAAATCACTTTCGGAACATATGTCCATGTAGCATGCCTACTGTATTATCTATTTCCTCACATTCGTTGACATATAAGGATAAAGAGACATGGTTTAAAGTAGGATGAACAAAGTATGACATCATTCATATCATGGGTAAACAGATATAAAACAAACAGGCTATTTTATCATTGTGTGCGCACGTGAACATAACAACTAGATTACAGATCAAGACCAAAAGAATATCCTTCATTTCTTTTAAGCCATGTAAGGTGAAATGATACGTTAAGACAACTGTGAATAAAAGTGAACAGAGTAACTGATATTGGCTGCAAACCAAGTAGTTAAATGAAAACATCACAGTACCAATCAGTTCAAGGCAGGAGGAGTAAGGACTTACAACAACGGCTTGAGCTGGTGTACTCATGCCCTTCATCTTGTTGGCGTGGCAATCCTTGAAGATTTTCACTGCATTCGGTTCAGGTTCTTTTTGGTCCGCACGGGATTTCCTCTGTATTTGGAACAAGTCAATATAGATACAATAATATGGCACAAAAAAGAAGGAAGTAGCAGCTATTTACATGAGCCTCGCAGTGTGCAATATAGCTACGAGATCCTGTGGTCTATTGGAATTTCACTTTAGAATGGTTGGTTTTGTTCTTCAAACAGTTAGCCTAGAACAAGATACACTTCTAAGGCACATACATAAATACAAGTTCAATATGTGGTTTGATCAAATACATATAGCCTACCTGATACTTTGGATCAGACCAGTGTTTAACGAGGGCTGTACAGTCTTCATCTGTAATATATTCCACTGGAGATGTTTGGGCGATTTCATTGTTAGCCTTGCCTTCAAAGTGAGATTTTCTAAGGTGGTACCGATACTGTCACAGAGCAGACTGAAAAACATGAGTGCATGCTTGTCTAGTTGCATCATATTTCGGATCCAACTTGAACCTCATCTGTTGAAAAAAGAATGTGAGTCTTATTAGGAGGAAGCTAGAAAGTATGGGACAGAGCAAGACAATATTACTAATTGCAATGAATAACATTACTTACAGATAAATGGTCAAGGATGGTGTTAAACTGGGTATTGTCTTTCTCATTCCTGTACTGGATCCACGTTGGGAGGATACGTGCATGACACCTAACGACAACGGCTGCCTCTGATACTAACTTGGCTGACTCTGTAGCATCACGTGGCCTTTTTAAACCTGCCTCAAAATGGATCTCCATTCTTCCTCCTTTAGATTTTGTTAATCTGTCAAGCATTATCCCTGATGTCTGTTTCCGCTTGCGCCGTGGTGCTAGTTCAACAACGAATATGGAAAGTGTTAGTGTACATCAAACTGTGAGAGTACATATAAAGGAGCATGCAAGTGCAACTTGACTCGGTCAGGTACCGTCTTGGTGTTGATGCTCATGAGGTTCATCTGATCTTGCCAAGTCCTGTTGTCGGTGTCAAAACCGGCGGATCTCGGGTAGGGGTCCCGAACTATGCGTCTAAGGTGGATGGTAATAGGAGGCAGGGAACACAATGTTTTACCCAGGTTCGGGCCCTCTTGATGGAGGTAAAACCCTACGTCCTGCTTGATTAATATTGATGATATGGGTAGTACAAGAGCAGATCTACCACGAGATCGGAGAGGCTAAACCCTAGAAGCTAGCATATGGTATGATTGTATGTTGTCCTACGGACTAAAAACCCTCTGGTTTATATAGACACCGAAGGGGGCTAGGGTTACACAAGGTCGGTTACAAAGGAGGAGATATACATATCCGCATTGCCTAGCTAGCTTTCCACGCCAAGTAGAGTCCCATCCGGACACGAGACGAAGTCTTCAATCTTGTATCTTCATAGTCCAACAGTCCGGCCAAAGGATATAATCCGGCTGTCCGGATACCCCCTAATCCAGGACTTCCTCAGTAGCCCCCGAACCAGGCTTCAATGAAGATGAGTCCGGTGCGCAGTGTTGTCTTCGGCATTGCAAGGCGGGTTCTTCTCCAATTTTCAAGTGTTCGTAAGCAGTGTCCGGCTCCATAAATGTTGAACCTCTTGGCTTCTGTGCCCAATAAGGGCTATCTCCCATGCGTTGAATGAATACGAGGCGCCAGGGTATTTTTACATTCACCCCCTAGCCAGATAAATAAATTGTCTATTAAAGGGATGGGGATTCTTAGATCCGATCCATATCATCCTCCCCCAGCGAGAATTCATCAGAGCGTGCTTCGGAAAGATCCATTCCAGCATGGCCGACCTCCGCAGCTCCTCCTCCCGCCCCCGTAGCCCTAAGCCCGGTGATTGGGAGAGGTGTTCAGTCCCGCACAGCCGATTAGTCGAGCTGCAGACTAAGGGATTTCTCCCTCCAGCGTATATGGTGCCCGTTCGAGCCGGGCTCGCCACCTACAATGGTGGGGCGCAAGCGGAGAGCCTTCCTTGTCCCTCCATGGGAGAACAGGTCTGCCTTGTTCCTTATTTACTAAGGGGACTCGGATTTCCAATTCACCCGTTCCTCCGTGGGCTCTCGGAGTTCTACGGCCTCCAATTACACAATCTCACCCCTGCCTCCATTCTACATATCGTTGGCTATGTTGCTCTCTGCGAGTTGTTCCTGGGCTGTGAGGCTCACTTCGAGCTATGGAAAAGGCTATTCTGCCTTGTCCCTCGCACATAGAGGGAATCACTTTATGAAGTGGGCGGAGCCGAAATATGGCACATCGCTGACACTGGATACCTGTCCGGTACCCCAAAGAAGCCGTCCGAAGACTGACCTTCGGAATGGTTTTATATGGAGGACGTCCCCCTTCCGGACCCTGTTCGGCGGGGTCTACCTGAGTTCAACAATGCTCCTCTGAAGAAGCGCCGAAGTTGGCGCCCACGGAGCCCCCAGGCGGAAGACAACGGAGAAGTCCTCTATCTGATGAACCGGATCAAAGCATTGGCTCAATCAGGATTGCCAATAATTGAAGTTATGTCGATTTGCATAATGCGGGGAGTGCAGCCACATCAATATCGTGGGCACCCCTTGTGGTGTTATAACGGGGCGGATGACGCCACCCGCTGCGGGCGTAAAGGTCCGGACAATGCTGCCGCTCTAGCGAAGATTCTGTCCGAACTCTTCAAGGGTGAGGAGGAGGAGTTCAGCCGCATCAAACCACGGGATGGATTCTCCATGTACAATCCTCCAAGCTCGGTAAGTCATATCTCCCTGCTCCCATTTTTCCCGCATTCGTTGTCGCAAGTATTTACCTTGCCACTTTGCGGCAGGAACTGCGAAAGGCCATAAAGGAGGTCAGCAGCCCTTCTCCACAACTAGAGGACCTTGACCAGGCCCTCGACTCCGGACTCGAAGAAGATTCGGTCATATCCGTGGAGCTGGTAGACCGGCAGTTCTATCAGTTAAGCTGCGATGATGCCATGGTGGCCATTACGGCCGACTATCCCGGACTGCTCCCTGCATCGCACGTAAAAAACCAAAAAAAATCCCAACTCTAAAACTAGGATCCCCTTTTAGACACTTCACCCACCATATACACATGGCATTTAACAGGGAAGGTATTCGGGACGCCCTGCCGAGCCCATGGCAACACGCCAACAGGAGGCACCGAGGCCGGGCAGGCCAAAAAGGAAGGCGGTCAGGACGGAGACGCCAGCGCAAAGGTATAACAAACCCCGCTCCGTGGTTGTCGTCTCTCTTGAAATATAATGACGCCCGCGTTTCTTTAACAGAAAAAACATTCGCCGGAATATGTCTGGCGATGTTACTAATCATGCTTCCACCAGCCGGGCGCCAGGACCGGACATAGAGGCGGAAGCCGATATGGGGCAGGCGCCGGATAATCCCTCTACGGAGGATGCGGATAGGTTATCCGCTACTAACTCAGAAGTGGAAAGCGCCATGAACCATAGGCGCCGCCGGGCTGTACTCCGGGACGCTTGTTTCTCACCAGAGGCATTTGATGCCTTCAATTCCGGAGAGGCGTACCTCCGTGCTGTTCAAGATGTCCTAGCCAGAGCCACGGATCAATATGTAAAGGATGTACGGGTAAGTGAATCTGACGATTCATATGTATCAGTAGCCCCTGAGACTTGAAACAGTTAGCAGAACTGATTTAAGGATCATCTTATTTGTGCAGGTTCTTACAGAGAAGAATACTAGGCTAACACAGGAGCTAGAGGAATGCAATACCCAACTGCGGGCTGCTGTGGCCGCCTTGCAGGAACCAAAAAAGTCACCTGCTGGTAACATTTATTTTAAAGAGTAATGGTTACCATATAATGTGCGGCATGGCTGCAGATCTAACGACAGATGTTGCAGATGAATCCGAAGAAAATCCGGAGGACCAGCATGTTATGCGACAGCTAGAGGCTGGCAAACGCGTGCCGACTGAGGTTAGGCGAGAGAAAAACAATCTCCAAGACGCCAATATTAAGCTGAGCGTGGAACTAAAATACGTTCGGGGCCAGCTTGCCGACTCCGAGAAGGAGAATAAGCGGCTTCGGCGCGGCATTTTCAGTAAGTGCTTGAACGAATCCTTTTAAAGGAATTCAGCAAAGAGGCCGACTAACAGTGTTATGTCTGTAGGTATGCTGACGGGTCGTCCCACAGAGGAAATGCCCGGGTCTGCGGGTGATCTTCTATCCGAGCTGTCACATCTGCACGAACAAGTTCGGCAGGTGATGCAAGGTGTTGCCCAGGCCTTGTGGCCATCTGTCTCCCTGCCCGAGGCCATTGCAGAGCTTACGGAGAAGCTCAAGGGAGCACGGCGGCGCCTTCGATTATGGAAGATATCGGCCTGCCGACAGGTGCCAGGGAGGCCTGGGCCATGGTGAAGACTCGGTATACCAAGGCAGACCCAAATCACATGGCCGAGGTCGGACCTGTGGGGCCCAACGGAAAAGAGATCCCCGTTAGCTTAGTTTATGGGCAAGTAGAATTAGCCGCAAAGTATTCCCAACAGGATTATAAGCTAGACCGCCTGTTGGATGGTATAGAGGAGGAGTTTAGTCAGTCTGCATGACTATGTAATTACAGTGACATGTATAATGCCTTCTAGCCGGATTGTAGATCATTTGTCGTTGCGGACCTTTTCGCTTCAACCTCCGGGCCCGATAGTCCGGAGTGAATTCGAATACCTGCTCAGTTATATAAGAACTGGGGTATGCGTGGAGACCAGGCGTAGGGGTCATTAGTGCTTTATCAGACAAGTGCCCAACTAGTTATGTTATATTACATGGGTAGTAAGAAACATCTTCCAGGGAGAATAGTTCCGTTAAGGGTTCCTTTCCCTGGGTAAGCATGCCCTAAAGTGCATGTCCGGACTGCGATAAGAAACGCAGAAAAAGCATCTGGGGGCAGATATGGACAATAAATAAAAATCATCTTTTGTTCACCGACCGAATATTCCCTTAAGAACGCTAGCTTTCGGCTTCACCCAGTCTGAGGTACACATCCAGCTGACCCGGCAGTAACAATCGCAGAGGTGCTCCCCTTATGCCCTAGCCGAATTAACGGGAACGTAGGGCATAAATACAAGAGCCAGGCAACCCAGCTTGGCCAAAACTTAAGTCATATCGATGCATATAATGGTGAAAAAAGGTACATGCGGAAGTATAACACATGTGTTGGGCGTGAGGCCCAGGAAAATAATTTAAGCTTCTGTGAAAGAAGCCCCCACGTATGGAGAGTGCGGCTAGCGCATCTGTAATGTACAAGTGAGGCACAAGGTGACCCTTGAAGGCCTAGAGAAGTAATAAGAGAAAGAAAGAAAGGGAAACAAGACAGATGATGTATATGCAGAAAATGGACAAAGGGAGGGGACTAACATGGAGTCTGGTGCTAGGCGTAGAATCTTCGGAGCCTGGCGGCGTTCCATGGGTTCGACTCGAGTCGACTAGTTGATGCATCCCGCAGTCGGTACGCTCCACCGGTCAGAACTTGGTCAATAATGAAGGGACCTTACCATTTGGGCTCGAGCTTGTTCTTTTTTTATCCGGCAGGCGTAGAACTAGTTCGCCAACGTTATAAGTTTTGACCCGTACTTCTCTGCTTTGGTATCTGCGAGCCTGTTGCTGATAAAATGCGGAACGGGCTTTGGCTACGTCACGCTCCTCCTCCAAGGTGTCCAGACTGTCCTGCCGATCGAGCTCGGCTTCTCTTTCTTCATACATGCCCACTCGAGGTGAGTCATGAATTATGTCACAGGGCAAGACCGCCTCTGCGCCGTACACCATAAAAAACGGTGTATATACGGTACTACGATTCAGCGTGGTCCGTAGCCTCCAGAGTACGGAGTCGAGCTCCTCTACCCAGTGCGTGTCAGACTCCGTTAAGGAACGCACTAATCTGGGTTTAATGCCGCTCATTATAAGACCGTTTGCTCGTTCGACTTGACCGTTGGTTTGTGGGTGATAGACTGAAGCATAATCGAGCTTGATGCCCATTTTGCTGCACCAGAGTTTTACCTCGTCGGCCATGAAGTTCGTGCCATTATCAGTGATGATGCTATGGGGGATGCCGTAACGGTGTACAACCCCGGATATGAAATCTATCACCGGTCCGGATTCGGCTGTTTTAACCGGTTTGGCCTCTATCCATTTGGTGAATTTATCCACCATGACCAATAAGTATTTTTTCTTGTGGGTTCCCCCTTTAAGGGGTCCAACCATGTCAAGCCCCCAGACCGCAAAGGACCATGTAATGGGGATTTTTTGGAGGGCGGTGGGTGGCATGTGGCTTTGGTTTGCAAAGAGCTGGCAACCGGCGCAACGTTGGACCAAGTCTTGTGCATCTGCCTGGGCCGTTGCCCAATAGAATCCTGTACTGAAGGCCTTGCTTACAAGAGCCCGGGCTGCAGCATGACGACCACCGAGTCCGGCGTGAATTTCTGCCAAAAGATTCCGCCCTTCCTCTTCGGAGATGCACCTTTGAAGGACTCCGGTAGTGCTTTTCTTGTACAATTCTCCCTCATGGACCCTGTAGGCCTTTGATCGCCGCACTATGCAGCGTGCCTCATTTTGGTCCTCCGGAAGTTCCTGTCTAGGTAGGTAGGCCAGGAATGGTTCTGTCCACGAGGCAATAATGTCCATTATTTCGTGGGCCGAAGGTGTTATTTCGGTGGCGGAGCCTCCGATTGTGTTAGATAGTTCGGTATCAGGTATTTTGGCCGGGTCCGGACTGTTGTTACCGGTGTCCCCTTCCCATGCTACAGATGGCTTGAAGAGCCTTTCCAGAAATATGTTGGGGGGGACCGCGTCGCGTTTTGCACTGATGCGGGTGAGGATATCCGCCGCCTAATTGTTTTCCCGAGCCACATGGTGAAATTCGAGTCCCTCGAACCGAGCTGACATTTTTAGGACGGCATTTCGAAAGGCCGCCATTTTCGGATCCTTGGCATCGAAATCTCCGTTTATTTGGGACATTGCGAGGTTTGAATCCCCAGGCACCTCCAGGTGTTGAATGCCCATGGAGACTGCCATCTGAAGACCATGCAACAGAGCTTCGTATTCGGCTGCATTGTTGGAATCTGTATACAATATTTGCAGTATGTACCGAACGGTATCTCCGGTTGGGGACGTCAGGAAGACGCCAGCCCCTAGACCGGCCAGCATTTTAGAACCGTCGAAGTGCAAGATCCAATTGGAGTATGCGCCGTACTCTTTAGGGAGTTCGGCCTCCGTCCATTCGGCGACGAAGTCGGCCAGTACTTGCGATTTAATGGCTCGGCGAGGTTTGTATGTTATGTCGAATGGGAGGAGCTCAATGGCCCATTTGGCAATCCGGCCCGTAGCGTCGCGGTTGTTGATAATATCATTAAGTGGCACTTCTGAGACTACTGTAATCAAACACTCTTGAAAGTAGTGTCGCAGTTTCCGCGATGCCATGAATACTGCATATGCTATTTTTTGGTAATGCGGGTACCATGATTTGCATGGAGTGAGGACAGTGGATACATAGTATACCGGCTTTTGAAGAGGGAATTTGTGTCCGTCCACTTCCTGTTCGACAACGAGCACCGCGCTTACAACTTGATGAGTTGTCGCAATGTACAACATCATTGGTTCACCGATGTTTGGTGCGGCCAGGATCGGGTTGGTTTCCAGAATGGCCTTTATTTCTTCCAATCCGGCTGTGGCCGCGTCCGTCCACTCGAAGTGTTCGGTGCGCCGAAGGAGGCGATAAAGGGGTAAAGCCTTTTCTCCCAGGCGGGAGATAAAGCGGCTTAGAGCCGCCACGCATCCAGTTAGCTTCTAGATTTGTTTGAGGTCCGTTGGGGTAGCCAACTGTGACAACGCCCGGATTTTGGCCGGATTAGCTTCGATACCTCTACTGGAGACAATAAATCCCAGGAGCTTTCCGGCTGGTATGCCAAAAATGAATTTTTCTGGATTGAGCTTGATGTCATATGTTCGGAGGTTGTCGAATGTTAGCCTCAAGTCATCTATCAAAGAGTCGATGTGTTTGGTTTTGACGACCACATCGTCTACGTATGCCTCTACTGTTTTGCCAATTTGTTTCTCCAGGCATGTATAAATCATGCGCTGATATGTTGCGCCGGCATTTTTGAGCCCAAAAGGCATTGTGTTGAAACAGAAGGGACCGTATGGTGTGATGAATGCCATTGTGGCTTGGTCGGACTCCGCCATCTTGATTTGGTGGTAACCGGAGTATGCGTCGAGGAAACACAATGACTCGTGTCCTGCGATAGCATCAATGATTTGATCGATGCGTGGGAGGGGGAAGGGATCCTTTGGGCAAGCTTTATTGAGGTCTTTGAAATCGACGCAAAGGCGCCAGGATTTGTCCTTCTTTGGTACCATCACTAGGTTTGCTAGCCAGTCCGGATGTTTTATTTCTCTGATGAATCCGGCCTCCAATAACTTGGCTAGTTCTTCTCCCATGGCCTATCTCTTAGGTTCGGAGAAACGCCGAAGAGCTTGCTTGACCGGCTTGACTCCCTTTAGGATATTGAGGCTATGCTCGGCCAGCCTGCGTGGGGTTCCTGGCATGTCTGAAGGATGCCAGGCGAATATGTCCCAATTCTCGCGTAGGAACTCTCGTAGTGCGGCGTCCACAGCGGGGTTTAACTGTGCCCCGATGGAGGCTGTTTTGGTAGGGTCCGTTGGGTGGACTTGGAATTTGACTATTTCATCCGCTGGTTTAAAGCAGGTGGACTTGGATCTCTTGTCGAGTATCACATCGTCCCTGTCCACTATGGAGCGTAGCGTGGTTAACTCCTCGGCCGAGAGGGCTTCGGATAATGCCTCGAGGGCTAATGCCGCTGTTTTGTTTTTGGCGCGGAGTGCTGTGTCTGGATCACTGGCGAGAGTGATGATTCCGTTGGGTCCGGGCATTTTTTGCTTCATGTACCCATAATGGGGTACGGCTTGGAAGATTGTGAACGCCTCCCGTCCTAAAAGAGCGTGATAGCCACTGCTCAATGGGGCCACTTGGAATGTAATTTTTTCAGACCTGTAATTGTCCGGCGTGCCGAATACAACATCTAGTGTGATTTTCCCAGCACAGCGTGCTTCTCGACTAGGGATAATTCCTCTGAAGGTTGTGCTACTTTGCTCGATGCGGTTCCAGTCTATTTCCATCTTTTGAAGGGTTTCCTCATAGATGAGGTTTAGTCCGCTGCCGCCGTCCATGAGTACTTTGGTGAGTCGAAAGCCATCCATGATTGGACTGAGGACCAGTGCGGCTGGTGCTCGGGCTGTTCGGAATTTGGGTTCATCACTGGCATTGAAGGTAATAGCCGTGTCACTCCATGGATTTGTTGCTGCTACGTGGCAGATTTCGGCCATGCTGCGGAGTGTTCGCTTGCGCCTGTTATTTGACGCAAATGTCTCGAACACTGTTAACACCGTATTGTTATCCACTGGATGGTGCTCTATGGTATGTGGGATAAGAAGATCCTCACCACTTTTGGCCACCTGCCGGAGTATCCAACATGCTCTAAGGCTGTGCGTTGGTATCATATCCGTCGTGCTATGAATTTTGCAGGGTCCGTTGAGCCATCCCTCCAGTACGGTTCCTTGCCCCATAGAGGGTTTTTGCTTTTTGGTAGTTAACCCGAGTGTATTGTGAAAATGCACCCTTTTATTTCGGACTGGGTTTGTGTTCAGGGCCAGATTATCCCAAAAGTTTGTTTCGGTTTTCCAGGCACTTTCCATCGGACAGTACTTTCATACTATGGACGCCAAGTCAGCGAAGCGTGTTATCTCACGGTGATTTATGGCGTTAAGGCTTCCCTTGTCCGTGCAATTATTGTGGAAAAATAAGATTGCGTCTTCCTCGCGACAGTCCTTAACCTTGTTCATCGCAAGGAGGAATCTGGCCTAGTAATGATGTACTGTTTCCTGGGGCTCTTGCCTGATATGGGAAAGGTCGCTTGTGTTTGGATGGGTGGGTGGAATTGAATCCAAACCCCTACCTGATCTGGGATCCAGGGGCCAAGGAGTTTCCAATTTTTGAAGTTCCGGTTCCGAGATGTTACCCGCTAATCCTGGTCCGCTTCCTGACTCTAAGTTCAGGGATTGGAAGTTGTCCTCCCGCGAACGGGCGTCCGGCTCGGAGAGCTTGGGAATCCGGACATATTTGGTCCTCAGGATAGAGGAAAGGTTGCCGCATTGTTCCTCCACCACTGCAATATGATGGGTGACCGGTGGAGAATTAATCGCCCTTTGATCGGGTTTAAGCCCTATCCGATCATAGTCCGTAGCGACTCCCAAAGCAGCGATGCGATCCAAGAGCTCGTTTAAGGAGGAGAGCTCCATTGGATCCATCTGTTCGGCGAGTGCCGATTTGACGTGGATGCTGTTTTCGATGACCTGAGAATTCATCGTCGGTGCGGCGGCCGAACAGGCAGTCATAATGAACTCGCCTAGCCGGAGAGTTTGGCCGACAGCCAAAGCTCCCCCCAACAGTAGTACCGTCTTTAAAGACGAGATGAGACATCATTCCTTCTGGCGACGGCATAGAGGAACTCTCAATGAAAGCACCAATGTCGGTGTCAAAACCGGCGGATCTCGGGTAGGGGGTCCCGAACTGTGCGTCTAAGGCGGATGGTAACAGGAGGCAGGGGACACAATGTTTTACCCAGGTTCGGGCCCTCTTGATGGAGGTAAAACCCTACGTCCTGCTTGATTAATATTGATGATATGGGTAGTACAAGAGTAGATCTACCACGAGATCGGAGAGGCTAAACCCTAGAAGCTAGCCTATGGTATGATTGTATGTTGTCCTACGGACTAAAAACCCTCCGGTTTATATAGACACCGAAGGGGGCTAGGGTTACACAAGGTCGGTTACAAAGGAGGAGATATACATATCCGTATTGCCTAGCTTGTCTACCACGCCAAGTAGAGTCCCATCTGGACACGAGATGAAGTCTTCAATCTTGTATCTTCATAGTCCAACAGTCCGGCCAAAGGATATAATCCGGCTGTCCGGATACCCCCAAATCCAGGACTCCCTCACCTGTTGTGTCAGCAGTGCTTCGGAAGTAGTGTTAGGTGTGAAGGCAGCTTGGGAACTGGCCAGTTCCGGAGCAAACGAATGAGTAACTGGTTGAGATGCTGGTACAGTTGAAGCGGATGCTGCAGCTGGTGGAGCAGGTGATACTGTGTTTGTAGATTTAGCCGGTGGACTTGGACCTTCTACTGCACTATAAGTACCAGCAGAATCTCGACGGCAGAACTTTTTCCGTTTCACCCGATGAGTAACAGCACTCCCTACTATATTATTTTCCTTGCTCTTTTTTGACTTTGCCATGTCAAGCTGTACCCACAACACAAAAGAATAAAATCACTCTTCAGAACTCATTGATGCATGATACAGACAAGCAATACTTTGATGTAAGACAACCGTATGAGGATGGAATATGTAAGAAAAACAGGACGGCATGACATATTCACAGCTACGATGTGCAAACTAAACAGAAGGATTTTCAAGAAAATAGAAGTAATGCAAGCTAGACACCATATGAAAGATGCAACCAATATTAATCTGCCAAGTTAAAAGTGTCTTGTCATAAGTGGCAATTCAAAAAATTAGAAGCAGTACAACGTAGAAATCAATGCAAGATGCAACCATTATCAAACTGCCATGTTAAAAGCGTCCAATCATGAGTGACTAATGCGGGATACACAACAGCAGTACTTTGATGTCAGAACATGGTATGATAGATAGATGCAGTGTATTCTAGACACAGAAAGCCATGTCATATGCACATGTATAACGTATAAACTCAGCAGGTGCAATTTAATCAAAATAAAAGAAATACAGGCTAGACAACATATGCAACATGAAACCAATTATCACACTGTCAACTTAGAGCAAGCACCTGCGATGGTGGAGTACGGGAGATGAAATCATCATGTAGACTTGGGACTTCAACTTCATTAGTAGTAGAGTGGCAAATCTAGAGAGTCTCTGTTTGCGTCGGTGCGAAGGACCACCAACATCCCCTAACTTACTCTTTTCCTTCCTATTTTCTGATATTGCCTTATGAAGTCAAAACCACAAGAAGATGAATAAAATTAGCTATGCATAACTGGTTGATGCATGATACAGATGAACACTACTTTGATGTAAGGCAAGCGCAGGATAGGAGGATGGAATATATACAAAAAAAGACAATGTTTCATATTCACACGTATGATAGGAGGATGGAATATGTATGAAAAAACAGTAAGCGGAAGGCATTTCAACAAAATTAGAAGAAATGAAAGCTAGGCACCATATGAACATGCAACCAATATCACTCTATCAGGTAAAAAGTGTCTCGTCGTAAGTGCCATTTCAAAAAAATTAGAAGCAGTACAAGCTAGAAGACAATGCAAGATGCAACCTACATCACAGTCCCAAGTTAAATGTGTCTTATGGGTAAGTGATCGTTGCAGGTATAAGTTGTAAGCTACGTAGATGCAATTCAACATAATCAGAAGCAATACAAACTAGACATCATACGGAAAATGCAACCACGTATAACAGTTCCAAGTAAGAGCAAGCACCTGTGATGGTGGAGTACGGGAGATGTGCTCATCATGTACACGTATGTTCTGGAAACAGGAACACGTGTCATATTCACAGGCATTATGTGTAAAGTAAGACGATGCAATTCAAGTTAGAAGAAATACAAGCTAGACATCATACGCAACATGCAACCACATATAATAGTGTCAAGTTAAAGCAAGCACCTGTGATGGTGGAGTAGGGGAGATGTGCTCATCATCTACACAGCTACGTTGACTGTCCAGCCTTGTGTTGTCTTGCGAATCTTGTTGGGAGGATGGCGGAGTAGAATCTGTAGAGACCCCCTGTTTGAGTTGCTCCGAAGGACCACCATCATCCACTGCCGGACTAATTTCCTTCAGTTGTAATGATTTTGCATTGTGAAGTCAAACCGATAAGAAAAAGGAATAAAATTCGCTCTTCAGAACTCATTCATGCATGATACTGACGAACACTACTCGGATGAAAGGCAAACACATGATGCGAGGATGGAATATGTATGAAAAACAGGATGGTGTGACATATTCACACCTATGATGTGGTAACTAAGCAGATGGCATTTCAACAAATTAGAAGCACTGCAAGCTAGACACCATATGAAAGATGCAACCAATATCACTCTGCCAAGTTCAAACCGTATAGCGTTTCAACAAATTAGAAGCAGTACATGCTAGAAATCATATGCAAGACACAACCAATATCATAGTGGCGACTTAAAGGTGCCTTATCATAAGATATAGTATGTACCAAAAACACGAAAGCGTGTCATATTCACATGTATCATGTGTAAGCTAAGCAGACGCAGTTTACACTAATTAGGAGCAATACGAGCTAGACACCATATGCAACATGCAACCAGATATCACATTGCCAAGTTAGAGCAAGCACCTTGGATGGTGGAGTAGGGGAGCGGAGACTTGGACCTTGTAATGCACTATTAGTACAAGGAGAATCGGTACAGATGCTCGGTTTACGTTGCTGTAGAGGACCACCATCATCGCCTTCCTTACTCTTTTCCTTCCTCTTTCTTGATTTTGCCTAGTCAAGTCAAACCCACAAGAAAAAGGAAAAAAATTTGCTCTTCAGAACTCATTGATGCATGATACTGACGAACACTACTTTCATGTAAGACGAACACTACATATCACACTGCCAAGTAAGAGCAAGCACCTGCGATGGTGGTGTGGGGGACTTGCGGTGATCAACTAGAGAGCTATGTTGACTATCTTCATTTAGCCTTGCTGTTTCTTGAGAATCATGTGGGGAGGATGACACTGCACTCTTTAAACGAGTATGGCGTCTCACAGAAACCCACCCGGGTGACTGTCTCATCATAAGTGATTGACGAGTGATACAAAAGAGCATTAGTTTGATGTACGAACATGGTTAATAGACATATGTAGTATGTATCAAAAACAGGAAGGCATGTCATTATCAAAGGTATAATGTGTAAAGTAAGCAGATGCAATTTAACCAAATCGGAAGCAATACAAGCTAGACACCATATGCAACATGCAACCACATTTGACAGCACGAAGTTAAAGAAAGCACCTGGGATGGTTGTGTGTGGCAATTGAGATCATCAACTGCAGAGCTAAGTTTACTGTCTCCAACTGCTGACACTGCACCCGTTAGAGCGCTGGAACGCTTAGTGCTTATCTTCGAATTACACTGGAGCGACTTCTGTCTTTTCTTTTCTGCATTCATCAACACTGCGTCAGAATCTGAAATACCCATGCATAAAAAACAATAATGTGAGTATGGGTGAAGTGTGTGCGCAATTAGTACAGTGTAAAGGTAGCAGATAGCAGGTCGGTGAGAAATAAATGACGGGAGACATATGATAGCTCTACAACATGCATGGCACACTAAATTACTACAGGATTCTATGAAAATAACAGTCGACTGAAAGCAAATAGGTCAGTCCATTTTTTCTGCACCGTCCGATGTACAAAGAACGGGCAGATTGCCTTCATCTACCTCCAGCGAGTCAGTGTTGACGATCTTCCTCGAAACGCCAGCGACCACCGTCCCAGTATTCCTCCCCTGCCTGCGCCCTCCCCTTGACCTCACCGCACCCCCGTGCTTGGCACCGCCCCCCCCCCCGGCCATCCATTCAAGCCCCGCCGACCTCCAAATCGGGCGCAAGCAGCTCCTGCGCCCCACACCCCTATGATAGACACTGATGCGCCGCTTCCTTGGGGAACAGGCGGACTAGGTGCTCCGCGCGCCTAAGCGGGTACTGCTTCTTTTAATTGCGGTTCGACTGACCCTGAATTGAAATCCAGGCGGGCTACTGACCTCTAGCAAAGGTGAAATAGTAAAAGGGAGGAAACCTTGTGCATTTAGTATCACGAAGAAGATGCAGTAAGAAGCGCTCAACTAGTTTCTTTCGTGGGATGAATACGGTGTGAGCGGAGACGTAAGATTTGCACGAATAAGGGAAGAGGAGTACCTCTTTCTGCTGGCAGTGCTGTGTCCTCCTTCTGTTTTTCCGACGATCTTCTTGTTGTTCGCCGGAAACCAAGAGTTGTGGAGGACGGTGCAGCCTTGGACGAACCCATGGCCAAGTTATTGAGTGTGGTGCGGTGGCCGTCTGTCGGCGGCGGGGAAGCAGATCCGAGGCGGCGAACGACAGCGTAGCAGGAACAGCTCCGGTGCGGTGGACGGTTGCGACAGTGGAGCCGCAACAGTGAGGCACAGGACGGCGTGGTCGGAGTGGTTCTGGTACAGCGCACGTCGGCGTCGGCGTCATGGAGGCAGCTCTGCCTCGGCTTCAGCTGCTAAGTCCTTGAGGGCGTTGCGGTTGTGGTTGCGTTGGACGACGACATCGGGGTACCGGCTCCGGCGTGATGGAGGAGGGCGACAGTGGATTGGCCGCTATGGGGTGGAGGATGGAGGAGGCTGGGGTTTCGTGGCTGGTGGAGAGGGCATTTTCGTGCCCACGGAGTATGAATGGGGAAACGGAGGGAGGCGGGGAACTAAGGGGGAACAATGTTTCGTTTTGAGACGCGCTTGTTTGAAATTTGGGGAAAGTTACAAACTTTCCCCCCATCTAAAATTTCGGACATATTGCGGGTTGGGGGTAGGATAGTCATGTCAGATGTCCCAAACGTGGGCGGGATAGATTTCGGCCGAGTGCATGGGTAGGCGGCCACGGCATATGAATGCTTCTCTGGCGTCTTAGTGAAGTTACAAACCTACCCCGGTTTAGACCTTTGGACATCGGGCCGATAGGCTACACGGGCCAGAGTCAGGACAGTAATTTCCTACCACCAAAACATTAGTCTCGCGCGGTTTCGGGTGACCAGAGGCCTATTTGGCGCTTCGTTCAATATTTGGGAGCAGAAGCATTAGGCCTTCTTTGGTTTGTAGGATTTTTATAGGAATTCTATAGGATAGGATTTGCAAAGGAAAAATTCCTTTGAAGCCCTTTGGTTTGTAGGAATGGATTCCTATTCCTATGTAGGATAGGAATCAATCCTTCACATTTTGGAGGAAAAAAACATTAGCCTAGACTCAATGGAAAAAATCCTATCCTACGCACCAAATGACATCTCTTTAGGAATTGACATGCATGTCATCTCACTTCCTATGATTTTCCTATTCCTATAAAATTCCTATCCTATGAACCAAAGAAGGCCTTAACGTTTTCAGTTCTCTTGAATTGAACTTTCAGGATTTGTCAAATTTCACAAATCTTTACTCTTGAAAATCCTAAAGCTACGATTATTTTGGAATGGAGGGGGTACATTTGAATATACATTGTACACGAGTATATATTAAAAAAATATGCAACTTACCTCAGTTCATGCATGGTTCCAGATATAATCTCCTTGGTTGCAAAAAAAAGTTAGATATGCGTATGAATAAATATAGCATGTTCAAACTCACAAGAAAGATTGATGCCCCCTTTTACATCTGATTTACAAATGCCATTATCTCAGGTTCAAATAGATGAATGCACTTCCTATGAATTCGAATCTTCGAAACCCCCTTTATGTTGAATTCGACATGTATTCTATTTTGTAGCTAGCAATTTGGAATGTATCCATGGAAGTGACAAATGTATAAACTGCTTCACACTAACAACATGGAGTGCACTAATTAATGTTTATATATGAATTGCAAAAGCATCAATTGCCTGTATTTCAACCGCTCTCACTCTATGATCGATAATATGAAATAAACACATGCACATGCTAGAATTCAATTGAAGTTGAAGAAAGAGCCTACTCCTGGTACTGTATATTAGTGATAGGGGTGTGTACAAAGTACACGTGAATACCAGGCATTGTGCGTGTGTGTATACTATCGACGAACTAGCCCCCAAGCTTGTATAACATACTAAGGGCCTAGGGTTACAAATCATATATAGTCGGCTTATCACCAGTGGGGATAGAGTCCTCCACGACTCTGGTAGCTTCGTGTTGTACGCCGAGTCCTCCACATGGGTCTTCGTATAACACGTCTCGGTCCAACCTATATGTGGCGCAGGATGGAACCTACCCATGAGTCTTCATGTTGACCCACCACAACTAGAAATGATGTGCCCACCACACCACACACGCAATCGGCCACTAAGAAAATAAGCATATACAATAGTACATCGGTATCTAGCTCATGATACGTCTCCATATTTTGTTGATGACACTAACGGACTTTGCATTTGATGTGTGCTCCGTATTTTGTTGACGACACTTACGGTCATTGTATTTGAAGCGAAAGCACAATATGGTCACTGGACTTCAGAATAAGCTCATCACGGTCACCACATACATTTTGTCGTGCTAACCAACATGTGGTTGGATGGTTAGAGGATAGTGGTTTCTCGAGCCCACCAAGGTTAAAGTCCCGGTGCTCGCATTTATCTTGTGTTAATTTCAGTATTTTCCGGCGACGTACGTTCAGTGGGAGGAGACGTTCCACTCGACTACGAGGCACCTATGGTGACTTCGTAAAATCTCAAGATCATATATGCTGGCCCACTCTATTGAAGGTGCTCATAGGGGTAGGATTCGCGTGTGTGCGCTTATAGCGGTGAGTGCTTGCGTGTATATATGAGCCCTTGTGTCTGTACCGTGTTAAACAAATACAAATCATGATTATACGGTCACTGGCTCACCCGTACAACTCCGTATTTTGTTGATGACACAATCAATTGACCAGTCAAACGTTCCACGCGGCGCAACTAGTGTTGCACCATCGGGGCGCATAACCGTGGGGCCCACCTGTCAGCCCGTATATGAAAGAAAGAAATGGTAGTTTGAGTCTGTACTGTGTTAATAAAATAGGAGTACATTTTAGGGTGATCATACGGTCACTGGCTCACCATACAGCTCCGTAATTTGTTGATAACACGATCAATTGACCAGTCAAACGGTCCACATTCAGCAGCGCACATTACCATAGGGCCCACCCGTCAGCGCGTATATGAAGGACAGAAATGGTAATAAATTAGTGGTCGGTGGGTATTCGAAGTCGTGAGACCTCTGGTTGGCAGTCATCGGCGGTTGGGGGCGTTCATTGGGCGGTGGGGTGGGGATCCCCGAGAAAAAGCTCGGCGGGGGGCTAGAGGGATGGCTGGTGCGGCGGCGGACCGGCGGTGGGGAGTGGTTTCGGGGAAGGCCGGCCGGCCGCGGGCGGCGGGGGCTGGCGGTTCGGCCAGTGGTGGCTGGTGGCTCAGGGAGGGTGGAGTTTGATGATAAACTGGAGGCCCTCGATTTCATATCCAACGGCTGGAAAATCTAATGACCAGAGATGAAAAAGTCAGTCGACTGACATGTAGCCTCACCCCGCACGTACACATGCACGCACGCAAGACACGCACGCATGTAGGCGTGCAACACTGACACGTACACACGCACGCATGCCGGCGTGCAACACTGACACGTCCACAAGCACTCACGAACACACGCATGTACGCACCCATGCATGCAACACTGAAACGTACCCTTGCATGCACGCAACACTCGCACGCCTGCATGCACACAGCACACGACGCAAGACACACGTTCAACCTATACGTGCATGCACCCTTTGTTAAGGACATGTATTGTTACGGGTATTAATCAATCTTATCTGTGATAAGCAGAACATTGATGTTTGCAGCGGTCATTATGAATCACAACGTATCGAACGGGCTATCAACATAGTAGGCTTATCTACCTGAAAAAGATGACGTCACACTCAATGAACAATCATCGGTTTATGAAATGCCCTCTTCTGACCGCCCTGGCCCACCAAAGGTTCCTCTGCTGTGTGCTGCCTGCGTTGGGTCACTGACATGCATGCCATGCACCAAAGAGCCCACATGTCAGTGGAAGAACGGCGCGGTGTCCTAGGTCAGAGTCAAGGGCGCCACTCGCGGCACGCCCGGCTGAACACGCCTCCGTGCCGCATTCAAACGCCTCCATGAAACCCGCTCGTGTGGAAGCCGAGAAACCCACTCTGGACACACGTCCGTTCATGACCGGGCCGCTCCCCTATCTCCTCCACCATTTTGTCCACTCTTACAATGGCTTATGAAGAGTAGTTATTCCGCATCCAAGCCGGCTGGGTAGCCCACCGGATACGAGCTATGTAGCTCGCTGATCCACCTCCCTCCCCTCGCCCGACGGAGCCAGTTGCTGCCCGAAGCTGTGGAATTTTGCCTTGTGTTGTTTTCATGGACTAGCAAGATGCCCGTGCATTGCATGGAACATCAAGATGCATTTTTTTACAAACTCCCGCATGCATGCAAGGGATAATTAATGTCCTCCTTTGCTAGTACCACGAGGCAAACACCATTAATATTGCATCGATTAGTGTTAGTGGCCTTGTATATCTGCAAATTGTAATTTTGATAGTGGCCCCTTGTATATAAAAATGGAGGGAGAAAGATGAGAGATAAGGTGAGGAGGAGTGGGGCGTGGTGGTGACTGGTGGTCGGACTGGGCGGAGGCATGGGGATGGACGACGCATTATGTCTAGGTTTGTATCTCTCTCTCACACACACGTAGGTGGGGGACGTGCACGAAGAGAAGAGGTGCACGCATGGCGCACGTGCTCCCGTCTCTTTCCCAACCACACCCGCGTGGATACACGGTGGAGCTCATTTCTGTACGAAAAAGGCAGCCCACGTGGTAATTTGGCACGTGTACTGGTTGTCCACTTGGTGGAGGGAGGATCGTCTACCACGTGTGAACAAACAAATTGTGACTTGACGCGTTATGTTAAATTAAAAAAGAGGCAAACCATGTGGGGCCTACCTTAGAGGCAAGGCTCTATACACTGGAGTACTTTTGATGTGTCCCGTCAACTCGCAGAACAAGGAGAAGCTTGCTTAGTACGCCGTCTCCCCCGCCCACGGGCGCGGTGGCTCGCAGGATGAGGTGAAGCTTGCTTACTACGCCTTACGCCCGCTCCCTCGCACACGCGCGCGGTGGCTCGCAACACGAGGAGAAAATTTACTACTCCCTCCGTTTACTCCTCGTCCCTACTACGTACTTTGGTTAGTACTCCCTCCATTTACTTATACAAGGCCACTATAAAAAAATACATTTTGCATCTATACAAGGCCACAAATAGTAATCGAGACAAAAGTTACTACTCCCTCCTTTCCAGTTTATGGCTCAATTTCAAAATCTCTCCAACCAAGGTAGACGGTGAGTGGTCGAATTAATTTCGTATTTGCACAAGTAATTAGTACGCTTGTTTTTCTCAAGAAGTTATGTTTACCGAGGCATTAATTAGAATGAATGCATGAATGACCACTAATTTTCCATGAACTTGTACATGCATTGGTTAGTTTCCTCTTGACACTGCTTGCATCGGGTGATCTAACGCACCTCGAAATCCAACATGTAATGGTACTACTACTAGTATAGTAGAATTGAGACTTATCAAACGGGAAAACGAATGCTTTTTAGACGAGCCCTATAAACCCTAGTGGGTACGTACTCCATAAAAACAGATTTTTCCAAAACTAAGTCGCTCCCTTTCATGAATTCTGTAGTATACTCCTCTGTCGACGCTCCCTTTCATGAATTCTGTACTTCCTGTCGCCGACATGTGGGACATATAGCAACCGGGTCGACGTGTCAAGCACCAAATAACAGTGCAGAATAGCAGGGGGGACGCACCCCACTCATACCGGCCCAGTAGTAGTAATGAGCAACGAGACGTCAAATCACAATGCCGCACTTTCCCAAATGGACGAAGCAACCATTATTTCACACTTCGGTTCGCCATCATCTCAAACCAGGTACTAGTATTGTGTTTGCCTCAAGAGGGACACGCACATCGCCTTGGTACATCATGACACGTGGGACCGCATGACATGCCATGCTCCCCCGCCGATCGCTCGGTAAAATCACCTCATTTTTACTATACTTCCTCTGTATCGATTTACTACATGGCATGCACGCCATTCTAGGTTGAGAATTTAACTGGCTATATATGTGATGAATAGTACTCTAGCCTTTTAAAAAATGTATACTTTTGTATAGTAGTACCATTGATGGATTGCGCCATGGAGCAAACATTGAAATTAAAAAAAAGTGGTACATATAGAGAGTGCTCGTCGCCAAATTATGCATATAGTACTATTAAAAAGGCTAGTCACAATAATGGTGTCCTACACAACCCACCCCTCAAATAAAACTAAGAGGGTGCTTGGATACGTTTTAGTCCCATGACTAAAAGTAGTGGGACTAAAACATGCTAGCCTCACCCATGCTTGGATCCAAATACTAAAAAGGCTAAAATCAAGTTAATGAGCATTTATTATCCTCCAAACCCTCCAATCCAGAACTCGTCTATGTTAAAGGAGAGGAGTTAAATGAGTAGAGAGAGGACTAATCCACATTTTAGCAGGGGTACCCCTGACTAAAAATTTTTAGTCTCAAGACTAGTTTTAGCCCCTCTTTAGTCAGGGGTGCTTGGAACTTTAGCCTCTTAAAGAGACTATTTTTAGTCAGACTAAAATAAGTCCCTTGGATCCAAGCACCCTCTAAGCATCCTGAAATTCTTTGACAAAACTAAGCACCCTGAAATTCTTTGACAACTAAACTGCTGGCTATATGATGTTGGCCATATATATTGTACGTATATAATGTGAAGAAATGAGTGGTAGTACTATGCCAACTAAAAGATGAAATGTAAGAAATACTAGTATGTACGTACTAAAGAGTTAAAGTAACGAGAAGAAACATAACATAGTTCTGCTGGGGGCTCAGCACAACACACCCCTCAAATTAAATTAACCACACCTGAAATTAAACTTTGAACTATTCCGGTAGACACTGCATTAGAACCACCATGAGCAATGACACTGCCACCTTCCTCGGAGTCCTTGTCTAGGTCCTCGACTTTGTCCTTGTCCCTCTTCCTCTTGGCCGATACTTCTTTGCTTGAACCGCACACTTGGCTGTTGCTCTTCATCCAACCATTGTAGATATTGAAGCAAAGGTAGCCATCCATTGCAGCGTAGTGGATGTGGTCTATATCTAGTACATTCCGCTGCCATGCATGACGATGAAACGTGCAATGAGGTTTCTCCAGTTTACCATACGAAGGATGAACCATGGCTCCTGCCAAGGTCAACATTGAAGGCTGACGAGAGGACACCAGCCGATTCTTCTGAAGGTCGAAGGTGTTGCCGACAACGAGGCCTATCCGACGCAGGACTTCTTTGTCGTTACCAAAGTCTACAGTAACGAATTTCACTATTTTGTCCTTGAGGAAGTTCTTAAAATCCTGGCACTCAACGTCGGCATGGCATATGTGGTAGACCAAGCAAACATTATGTACGCAAACCTGGATCACGGCGGGCTTCTTCCTCTCTTTGTCCTTTAGATCCTTCTCTCATCCTAGGACTGTGGTGTACTCAACATCTAGCCTAGCGACCCACTCATCATCTGAGTTTTCGAACATGCGCCTGAAGTGAGAAAGGCATCCTTTCACCGTCGCGGAAGAACGGGTGTAGATGATGTCGAACTCATCGCCGGTGATGGTTCTAACCTTGTACTCACCGCCGATCATGGAGATTTGGGACGCCATGGATTTGGGAGGAGGGTTAGGATTAGTGGAACTGCCGTAATGTGAATGGATGGGACGACTAGGAGTGAACCGCCGTAGTATTGAAGGACGTGCGGGGACGAGTAGGAGTGAACTGCCAGCGTGCAAACGGCAGGGTAGTGCCTTTCCATTCTCCCATGATACGGGCTTCTGAGAGCCCTTGGATCTGAAATCGAACGGTTGCATGGCGTGATTCTAGACCTATGGGTGAATATCCTATACTGGAGGGTTATTCTGCAAATTTTCAGCAACTTAGCATGCGACCGTTTGATCTCAGATCGAAGGCTGCCAGCAACCCGTATCATGGTCGCGCCTACCACGACTGTCGCGTCGCTCGCGCGGTCTCGCCCTTGGAGATTTAACATGGTGCGTTAGGCTATCTGATGTTGGCATGTCATACATAGTCATCTCTTAGTCACTCATACTACAACAAGGTTGGCTATAAGTGTATTTTTTTACTCCTATCTCTTTCTTCGTACTCAAGGAAGAAACAGTGCTAAGCGCGTGTATTTATTGCATTTGCCAAGGAGTGACCTCTTCCAATGAAATGGTGTTGCTAAGTTTGCTTCATTTAATTAGCTATAGACTCAAAATTGTCTTTTCACCTAGGTACACGCGCTTAGCACCGTTTCTTCCTTGGGTCACCAAACTAGTCTCTCTCTTCTTGATTAACTTGCCATATCAGACTTTATGCCTATGTGGCAAGCTTAAGCACCTGTAGGAGAAAGTAAAAGTCAATACAATAGTGCGCTTTACATGGCATTTTTGCATATGTGGAGGAAAGAGAGGCAAGGAAAAAGTGGAGAAGTGGGCTCTCATGCAAGAGCCAGCCTCTACTACATGGTGGAGCATTGGGAGAGGCACCTGTATGGAGGTGGTGAGGAATCTGGGAGACTCACGCCGATCGTAGCGCCGCAGTTAAAATGATAATGGCAAGTCAAATCACGGGGCCCCACCTGTCCAGCAGTAACTCGCTGTCAAATCACACAACCCTACGTTTGCAGTAGCCTACTCCCTCGTCTTCTCGCGTCTCTGTCGAACTGACTAGGCAGAACTGCCCCACCGCCTACCGCGCAGGAAAAGCCCCGCCCTCGACTTTTAAATACAACTACATCCTCTTAAGAATCCAATGATATACTTTTTGTGACATAGTAACTCATATTTAGTTAGTCAAATGGATGACCTAGAACTACGTGAAGGCCCTATAAACCGAGACGCCTAAAAATAAAAAACTGAGACAGAGAGGGTAGTTCAGCACGTATGTTTTTAGATCAATATAGTTGGGATTCACCAAGGAGCAAAACCAAGTGGTAGGCTGCTCCTGTCGTGTTGGCGTAGCAACTCAAGCAGGGTCAGTCCGCACGCGAAATGGCGACACACTTAACAGGACCCCTTTGGCCGACATGTGGCTCATCCACTGTCTTGTTCCACGTGCGATGCACCAAATTACAGTTCGGAGCAGCGGTTGGAATTGGAGGCACCCCGGTCGTAGCGCCGCAGTAGTAGAAAATTAGCGACGAGGGGTCAAATCATAAAGCCCCACCTTTCCCGCATTAAGCTGGAAGGACGAAGCAAACATCATTTCACTCTAGGGAGCAAGAGTATAAAGAAAAGAGAAAACAATGATGCATGCGGCAGCTACCTAGGGCACCCTAGGGTAGGGGTCTCCACTACAGATCCTTTTTTTAAAGCGCCTCCACTACAAATCGGCTTCTCCCTCGTCCTCTTGAAGAAAACCGATGATGAGTGCGGCGGTAGGGTTTGTAGGAGTACTACGGCATGCGGGTCCACGTCGAAGCAAACGGGTTCGAGCCGACGCCTTAAATATGTGTGGGCCGCTTGGTTTTACGGGAATGAGGCAGCATTTTGGGTTCGGGGACCAGTGGAGATATAGTACGAACAAAAAATTGTGGATGTAGGTCCGACCGAAAGGCAATGATGCATGGGCCCTGCATTTTGATATACCCGGGGCCACGTGAAATTTGCTACTCTACTCAAAACTAGTAAGGTACACATGTATTGAACGCATGAGATTTCGAAACCAAATTATGAATAAATACACACTATAGGATGTAAAGCTTTGAGTCATATATGCATGATGTAGATGTTCGTTTAGTTCTTATAGTTCATCTCATTCAAAGTCAATAAGTTTTATAAAAATGTTAAGATTCATGGGGTTGTGCATTGTACTCCCTCCGTTCCAAAATAGATGACCCAACTTTGCACTAACTTTGTACAAAGTTAGTGCAAAGTTGGGTCATCTATTTTGGAACGGAGGGAGTAAATCATAAAGTAAAAAACAAATAATGGCAATTCATTTAGAAAAAATAATCAATTATGATAAAGAAGATTCTAGAACAAAGGAGAAATGCTTGTGTTTTGAGGTTTGTGCATTATGCTTAAGTTCAACCATGTAGTCTTCTAAATTGTACATGTGGCAGATCTGGTGGAATGTTGATGATATCCAACGGCTAGTAGTGCTCGGATTTTCCTATCTCTGCACTGTCGGGTTAGCTTCATCCAGCGACCATCTTTCAAAGTTATTGGCACACTATATAGTTCTTGTGGCATAGTTGCATGTTTTGGAAAAAAGCTACTAGTGGGTTGTACTATCTATTTAGGAATGGAAGATGTATACATGGAAGTTGTAGGGAAAGAGATGACATGGAGCATCTCAGTTCCTATGAGTAGGGATTGGAAAAGAGATGTCATTTGGTTCACATCATAGGAACTTTTCTATTGAGTATAGAGATGACATGTTTCTTAATTCCTATGAGGAGGGATTAGAAAAGAGATGTAATTTGGTTCATATCATAGGAACTTTTCTATTGAATATACGCTAATGTTTATTTTCCTTTGAAATTAAGGGAGTATAGGAATCCATTCATATGAACCAAGTGGCTCTAAAGCTATAGAAATGATATCATGTTTATTTCCTTTGAAATGTGGAGTATATGAATCTATTCCTATGAACCAATTGGCTCTAAAGGAAAAATCCTATAAAAATCATATCACATAGAGTTCCTATGATATTCCTCGACACTAAAGGATGCTTGAAATTGCTGCGGGTGATACAATGGTCTTTCTTTGTAGACTCCTCACCCAACTTTATAGTTACCTCTCGAAGATGAATGAAATGATATATACATGGTATTCTACATGTGCAATTTGGTACATGAAAACTCGGTAAAAGTTTGCGAGGTTCGAATTTTCAATAAAGATATATGCACTGCATTTCGGAACGGAGGGAGCATACGGCAGTTGCTAACACTCACGTGGAAGATTTGTGTGTAGGAGGAGTGGCTGTTCTGTTAAATGACATGGCAAAACTGACACTGTCGGATGCCGATCTAACGGTCCTTACGTCATTCGTCGGGAAAAGGCTTGTGGCAAACGTTTGTCGGATAATGATTTACGGACACATGCATTGCATTGATACGTGCCCCCCTCTCTCTCACGCACACGCACCTTCACGAGTCACGACTCTCCCGAGTCCTCTCGCATACTCGCACGTCGCACCCACCGTCTATTTGCGGGTAGACGTCACGCACATATGTGCTCTTCACACCCTACCCTCGGAACTTCTAAAAAAAAAGACGGTGCGCACATTTTATTTTAGCTCACACGTCACACACTTGTACTATTACTCTTGCGGCGAACGTTCTTTGGGCATAGTATATTGTACTCTCACGAAGAGAAGCGGTGCACGCACGCACTAGTTCTCTCACACCCACTCGCGGGTACACGTAGGAGCGCATTTTTTTGAAGCTGGTACAACAAAATCACTCCACTATATATAAAAGCAGGAGCCTTAGCGCTTGCTTTACTAGGGTTCCTCTCGTTCACTCTCTCATGCTCTCCAGGTCTAAGCAACACATAGGTGGCCACACTCTCTCTCAGCTCACGGCTGGTCACAAATCCGGCCGGACAACCTCGACCGGGGCAGGGTTTAGGTGCATCGTTCACGCTGTCGTTGGCGGCGAGGGAGGAGACCAACGGCTGCCCGCGCGTCCCGATCGGTGGCCGTGCCGTTCTCTCCGAGAGAGCGCTGACTCGGGAGGGCCTCCGACCCCTTCTTCCTCCCTGCGGTATTGTGGCCAAGATGCGGCCTCCCGACGTCGTCTTTACGACATGCCGACGACCCTCAGGTATATATTCCTTCGAAACCTGCCTTGCTCTAGTGCCCCAGCTCCCTTTGTGTGGATCCTTTTCTACTTCCGTCCGCTGTTCCAAAGCCACCTAGACTTCTACTAAGGCACGTGCTTTGCACGTATGTTCTGTATGATAGATACTCATATACCTTCTTTTTAGAGAGAGAAATGGGTACTCGTGTCTTGAGTAGATATCATAGTGTGTTTGTTTGCATGATCTAAGGACTATTCTGAAATAAGAAGCAAATCACTTACTCAAATCAAACTGAGTTCCAATTAAGAATTTGATTACAAGATAAAAGTTGTAGTTTTATTATATGATGTTTCCTGGGTTCCACTGATGTATAGTTCCAGAGTTGTTTGACAGTTTACATGCATGTTTATGGACTATTTTGTGCAAATAAATAAGTCATTTAGGTCTGACAGACACTCATGTCCTGTATTAGCTTGAGGTATAGCTTATGTATGACTGAAATAAAATAGTACACTTTTTCTGCGAATAATAAAAATATTACATTTGTCGATGAAGCAGAATAAAACTTTAGCTAGCATCAGCCATGCAATGTTATGTTATGTGAACAGTGTAAACTTTGTAGTATAGCGACATCTAAAAAAATCCATTTTTACAGTAATCTAAAAAAATAAGTTAGTAGTAGAGTGTTTATTTCCCAGGTGACAACGGGGAACCAAAATGTGCTAGCTATTTTCCAACTTGTCGTACTTGCATGTGAGGAGGTGGCAGCAGTTTCTAGACATTTCTCAACTTCAGTAGGTGCAATCCAGATTCAACGGGGACTTCTTTATTTGTTTACTTGGAGAGCAGAGTCGACCATGTGCACAAGGAGCGGGAGCGAATCCGGCAGCTCTTAGCCGTCAGATCATGTCATCCTTTGTTTGATGGACGGAAGTGATATGCATGAGAGGGGAAATGAACGGTGGATTTTGAGCCAATGCTTGTTTGGGCGGGAGAACCAAAGATGGAGTGGTAAATCCAATTTCAAAACCGCCGCCTTATAGTAGTAGTAGATTAGAAGTAAAGCTATTTCATACAGTCGACTCAAAGCGTTGGTTCAAACAGGGAAGAAAGTGGGAAAGCTGTAGCATGAATCTAGGACTTGGTTCTAAGAGGAAACATGGGAAAGTAGTAATATCTGTCACTGTTTAAATAACCGTATATCTTATTTGCGCAAACAGGGATGTCTGTCTCCATATCGTTTCGGGATGTCTGTCTCCGTATCGTTTATATCCGCGCAATCAAAAGCACACACCTCAGTTTTAGTACAGCTGCGCAAAATGAGATGGCTATCCCTCGCTGCCGTCGTCTAACCTCCCGTCTTCAAGGTATCCCTATATTGGTAGTAACTAAGGTAGAATGACCAACGCAATCTAAAAGAAGCTGATTCATATGTTTTACTTCCTGATTGCAGTGCAGGGACAAGCGAAAACAACTGCATCCTAGTCCGGAATGCACTTTCTACCAGTTCATCCATGGACCAAGGACTAGCTGGCACAGATGCACGATGGTTTTTTGGACAGGTGCACGGACAAGAGGCATTGTGGTCTACTTATTTCTGCAAATAGCGGTGCTTAAATTTTGTGGAATGCACAAGCATTTCAGCTGGTCAGTACACTGCATGGTTCAGTTCAGCATTCCAGCTGATACCACAATTATAATTGGTTATTCTGGAATGAGAGAACCTAACCCTGAATGGTGGCAACAAGAAAAAACCAGAGTGAACTCCAGGAAATTTAAGCCTGCCGGGAGGCCCTTTGCTCAAAGAGAAGCCTTGCTTGTTTTTTCCTGATTTGTAAACCTTCTCACAACTTTGTTTTTTGCTGTGAACTAGTATATGTTTGTTATGTTCTATGAATCATTGAGATGTATAAAATTGCTTAACTTATGATTTTCAAGTTTTTTATGAAGACGAGTTTAATGTGAGTGTTCCACATGAGCGCTGGACTAGCGTGTGAACGTTTGGAATTTATTACATTGTGGCCTCAATTAACTGCATGAACCACTGTAACAAGATACATAGTTGCTTATATGTCAGACAGTAGATTGTTGATTGTTAGCTGGTCGATAGCCTAGTGTTGAAGCGAGCTGAGCCAATGTGTCGTGTTTTGCACAATTGCTTACAAGTGGGGTAGCACCAACAGTGTTTACAAGTACTTATGTATACGTCGGCGCACGGTTCTCGAACGAGTGCTCTATTTCATCAAAACACACACTACTCGTATGATAAACCGTGACAACTTATGTCTTACCATGCCATATTCATGAAAAAACTAGTGAGGACGCATCTGTTTCGGCAACAATTACGATGGTTCTCACATGATTCACGGGCACACAAAAGTAGCAGCAGTTCCCATAGACGGATTCAAACAGAGTACTAGCCCAAGAGGGGTCGATAACAGGCAAGGTTTGGATAATTAGACACAATCTGAACTACTATTAAACACTAGCTGGGGAACCTATTTCATGCCTCGGTCTAATTTGGGCTGGACACAAGACGGACCTTGCCATGAACATCATCGAGGACGTCCCGCAGCAGCTCAATCCTGTGAACCTTCATGAAGACAACCTTGTGGCCTTGCCACTGATAAACTTGTTTGTGGAGGCATGCCACGTCATCTTCCTGCGTAAGCTTGACAAGAACAGTATTCCTCACAAACGAAGGAGTAGCTTTGAACTTCTTGTGCTTCAGTACACCCTGGACAACACGCCTGACAACAGTGAGGCTGGAATACAACTCTTCATTGGTATAACCGCAAATGGCTTCCAGGATCCAACAGCCTAAGAACTCTGTTTTCCCAGTGCATATATTCAGGTCGTCCGCCTCATAGCGAGTGACATGTACAACCACACAATCCTTGTCTGCATCAGGGCTCTAATTGAAACAGAAACAAATTCTAAATTACTTTTCAGTATAAGAAACACAAGTTATTTAAACCACTACGTATACCATGGCATCAAAGCTAATAAAATTTTGCATTATTAATCACCACATACTTCCTTTTCTAAAAAAATCACCACATACTTAGATGAAAAACCACAATCGAGATCGGCAAAGAAGGAAATCACCTTGGGCAGCGCAGCGGGGGGGCACCTCCTCGAAGGGGGAAAACTGCTCCTGCAGTGCCACGGGGGATGTAACCTCAAACGGGGCATTGACCATCTCAGTATCTGGGGGCGCCTCGGTAGTTGCCTCCATCTTCATGGAGCTCTCTGTCTCGTGGGGATCGGCCTCCCGCGGCTGCTCCAATATCGGCAGTTCTTTGCCTGGTTCTCCTTGGTCCATCATGAAACTGACGAATACTAGGAGTCCACTGAAAGTAAAACACAATCGCAATGAAAATGAAACAAAAAAGAGAGTGAGGATCGGTTACTGCTTTGCAAAAGTTCTTTTTTTTCCTCTGAATGAAAATATACCAACATCACGGATCCGCTTACCTTCCATTCGTTCGAAGAGAAGAAAAGTGGCAGATGCAAGTGTTGCCTTTCTTGAAGACGGTGAGGGAGAAGGGGATTCAGCGAAGAGTGAAATGATGGTTGCTTCGTCCGTTAAACTTAGACTGCGGGGAGGTGGGGTTTTGTGATACGACGGCTCGTTACTGCCGCGCTACGACCGGGGTGACTCTCCGCCTGCATACTGCCTTCTAATTTGGTGGATGGCATTTGGGCCCGCGCGCTGCATGGCCCGCATGTCGGTGAACAAAAGTATAACGGCATTTAGTAGAGGGAGACGTTTCAATGACCTAGGAGGAGCCAGAAGCGGTAGAGTGTCTCCACTGTACTAGTAGTAATTGTTTTTCTGGGTAGCTGTAGAGTGTCTCCACTGTACTAGTAGTAATTGTTTCTCGGGTCCCAAGACAAAACAGCCCATCCACACTAGTAAATAGTAAAATCAATTCAAAAACCTGGGTGCTCTTATTCCTCCTCGCTCCCACCCACCTCACGTCAGCTCGCTCCACTCGTACCCCCAAATTCCTCACCTCACTCCTATAGAAAACCCCAGCTCCCCTTCTTCCTCACTCCTACAGAAAACCCCCAGCTCCCCTTCTTCTTCGCTTGCACTACAACTAGGCTCGTCATTCATTACTCTGCTCAAATCCGTGAGGGCGACGCGACGCCCTCGAGGAAAATGGAGTCGGCTGACCCCAGCGCCAAGAAGATGAGGCTCCCACCAGCGGCGACGCATGTTGTAGATCCCGCATCCGGCAGCGCGGGGAGAAGCGGCGACCCCGCCCCCACCGGATCCCAGGAACCCGTAGAATCTCGGGTGGACCGCATCAGCGATCTCCCGGATGCCATCCTTGGGGAGATCATCTCGCTTCTCCCCACCAAGGATTGCGGCCGCACCCAAGTCCTCTCAATTCGGTGGCGCCCTCTATGGTGCGTCGTTCCCCTTAATCTCGACTGTCGTCAGCTATCTCTCTTCAATGATTCTGAAATCCCCAGAGCCATCATCTCCTCCCACCAAGGCTCCGTTCAAAGCCTCTGCATCCCGTCATGCTACCTGGGCAAGCATACCATGCCCTGCACGGTGGACACCTGGCTGGAATCCCCTGAATTCACAGAACTACAGCTGCTTGACTTCTACTATTCCCCTGGAAAACACATACCACATACTGAACGCCATGAACTTGTGCCCTCAGCACCGATGTCCATCTCGGGGTTTTCGTCCTCTCTCCACACCGCCACCTTTGCGTAGTGCTACCTACCAGACAATCTGGTACTAAACCTTCGACTCCCATTTCTCAAGAAACTTTCACTTGTGCGGGTTCGTATATCGGAGGCCTCATTGCACAGCATCATCCACTCCAGTTGCCATGCGTTGGAGTGCTTGGTGCTTGTTTTCACAGTTAGAATCGGTTGTCTCCAAATAAAGTCGCCTAACCTTGTAAGAATTGGAATTTCTTTTGACGGAAGGCAGCTCACCATGAAAGATGCCCCTTCACTTCAAAGGTTGATCCTTGATTCTAGTTATTCACCGTTGCAAATAACCGTCCTCTCTGCGCCTAAACTGGAGACCTTGGGTGTAATACATGATCTCTGTGCTCATTTCAATATGGTGTTTGGCTCCATAGTTCTTCAGGTACTTTATATTATCATCTACACTTGTAACCATAAGCTGCATTTTAAATTTCTGCGCATAATTTATATATCATCTTGGAGTACACATTTTGTACTAATATTATGTTCTATGCTCAATGAAGAGTTTCTCCATGGATGGCCTATCAATGGTGCTGGATTCTGTCAAGATCTTATATATCCAAATGAATAGTTTTGATCTGAACAAGATTATTGGCTTTCTGCAATGCTTTCCATGTCTGGAGAAGTTGTATATAAAGGTGATAATTTCACGCACATTGGAAGCCCGCATATAGTGTACTAGAATTAACCGTTCAGCTGTTGCTCTTTCGACACTCTTCTTTTAGACCTTAACTGTTTTCAATCTTCATGTCTATTTAGGCAACAGGACGGGGTAAGAAAGTTATAACCAATCGGTGGATTCGTAAGCATCGGGATTTTCTCACTTCTCATGAGATTCGATTGAAGACAATAACGCTAGAACGATATGTAGCCAACCGTGCAAACACAAGATTTGTCACATTCTTCCTGCTGAATGCGAGGTTACTATTGTCCATTAGGCTTAAGTTTATCAGCAGCATGGTTTTGACGGATGGGTATGTCGAAGAGCAAAAAAGGAGTTTCAGGTGGGCAAAAGAGCTTCTGAACGTGTCGGGCTTCTATTTACAACATATTGTGGTCATAATCCAGTAAATTTTAAGACCTAGGATGTTCATTCTATGGACCTGACCGATCCATTTGACTATGACTGCCGAAAACAGTGCTGGTGTTAGATGTTGTTGCCCTTTTCAATCTGGTTTTTTTGTAAACCTGATGAACAATTAACCCTCGTGCTTTTGTACAGTTTGTAAGCTGGAGTTAGATGTTCTTGCCCTTTTCAACTCGGCTGTGACTGTCATATTTTCTTTGAAACAAGGCAAATGTCTTGCCATTCGTTTAAGTTAGAGTAAAATATTGTAAAAATCCAAACCAAGGGAAATAACATCACTCTCGCCGGCTGCTTGAGCTCACTGTGCATTACAGAAGCCAAGTCATTAGCCCCCACCAGAACCCACAAACTTATTTCGAACTAGCACATCAAATGGGCTGTAAATTTTCATAGGAAAGGCTGCATGACCATGACAGATTTGGATTCTGACATTTGGGACCCGCGAGGAAATAGCCTATCCAAGGTGGTGTCGACTTACTATCCAGTCAACAAACGATTCTGCCTACCAGCCGTTGGATTGACATCCAACATCTGTCGTGTATCTTCTATCTCTTGTCTTCTTCTTCCTCCAATCGCCCAAACCAAACCACCCCGTCGGCTCCGCCTGCTCCCGCCTCCCATGGCTGGCTGCGCCTCCGCCGCCCTACCGTACGTACCCTCCAACGTTGGCCAGTCCCTCCCTCTATTCCCCCACACGTCATGTTATTCTCCGGCGATGTCAGCCCCAACACGTACCCGCGCCCGAACCAGTCAACCCTCGTACTCCCCTCCGCCTGCGACTGGACCGGCGCATCTTCAACGGCTCCTGTTCGTTCTGTCCGAGGCCTCGCCGTCGTCCTCCGCCTTGCGGCCTTGGTTCGCTCGCCGTGCGCGGTGCGCCGCCCTCTTGCGTTGTCAACGTCGTCAACAACCGAGAGGAACAAGGAGATGACTGTACGTGGAGAGGATGACAGTAGGGACCCACCAGCGCCATGGCATTACGCAAGCAAGTGCCTCTATAGTACAAGCCCAAAAATATGGTTCCTCCTAATGGTTGGACATCTGGGGCTCACGCCATTGTCAACGTAGTCAATAAACAAGAGAATTACACTACGAGTGGCTGGCACCAGGGACCCAACAAGTCACGCAGTTTTTTTAGGAACAAGTAGTTGTTATTTATACTAGTTTTAGCGACGGATCAGGGTAACAACGGGGCTGTGCGGGGGCTGTGGCCCGTCTAGCCAGGGTTTTATTTATGTTTACCACACCATGAGCCCAGTTGTGTTTTTTTTCTTGCTGAAAATGGCTAGCCCAGTTCTATTTTTTTTAAGAAATACCCAAACAAGGCCTACTTGCTTTATCGGCCCTGCTGGGCTGCAAATCTTTCAAGACGAGGAGAGTTTCATTCGGTTTGCCCGGAAATGGGCTGTACATTTTTAAAACACATCAAACCGGGAATTAGTTTCAATTTTTTTCATTACAAGATCTTAAATTCCATTAATTTTTATGAGTGGATAATTATTTCGATTTTATATTTATATAAATTATTTTTCAAAATAGTTTGAATGTGAATCGATATTTCTGGATTAAAAACAGTTGACCGCACTGAAATATGCAAAATTTCGTATACTTTTTAACCGTGGCCACAATATGGGGTGTGATGCTAACAAAAATAAGATGGGCTCCAAAAAAATTCTTAAGAAATAGCAAATGGGCTGTACATTATTAGAAATAATGACAGATGGGCTGTATGCTGTTTTCCACATATTTGAGGCTGACTTGTGCGCCTACTACAGGTTGACGCGTATGCTTTCATAAAAAAAAGGTTGACGCACACGCAACGCCCTGTCAACTTAGTCAACACACGAGAGCAGTGACTGTTGGATGTCCATCCAACGGCTGTCGTGCTTCTTCAATCTCTGCTCTTCATGCTCAAGCCGCTCAAACAAGCGCCGGCGGGACTGCCTGCTCCCTCCTCCCGCGGCCGGCTATGCTGTCGTGCAGGCCTCACGGCCCCATCGTACTCCCATCACTGGCCTAGCCATCCCTCTAGTTACCCACACATGCTGTTATTCTCCGGCGATGGCAGACGAACCAGTAAACCCTCGTACTCCTCCACGTGGGAAACAACTGCCGAGTATTCCCTGGCTTCGTGTCGTTCCCTTCCTAGGTCTCGCCGTCGTCCACCGCCCTGGTGCTCTCGGCGCGGCCTGGTCAACGTAGTTAATGAACGACATCCATCGGAAGTGGACTGTATGTGGAGAGGCTGACAGCTGGGTCCAGGGCCGCAGGCAAGGAAATGCCTCCTTATTACGCGCGAAATAATGATTCCTCCACCTGACAGCTAGGACCCACAGGAAGGGCTTCTGTATTTCGCGAAAAAAACGTTCCCCCCGCTGATAGGTCGGACCCACCAGCTATATCTTCGCACGCAAGGAAGTGCCTCCTTATTATGCCTAAAAAATGAATACCCCCTGCTAGCTGGGACCCACCATATTGTTGGGCTGACTTGTGGGCCTACTAAGTTGACAGGGACGGAGAGCTTTGTCAACTTAGTCAATACTCAAGTGACCGTATGATGTCCATCCAATGGCCATAGTGCTTCTTCAACCTCTGGTCTTCTTGCTCCAGTCGCCCAAAGCAGCGACGGTCGTGCCGCCTGCTCCTGCCTCTCGTGGCCGGCTGTGCTACCGCGGAGGCCTCACCACCCCCAGACTACTCCCACCACTGGCCAGGCCATCCCTCCACTCACCCACACCCCCTGTTATTTTGCGGCGACGGCAGCCTCACACCGCAGCCGAACCAGTGAACCCTCGTACTCCTCTACGCATGGGCATCCACTGCCGCGTCTTGCATGGCTCCGCGTCATCCCCTTCCTAGGCCTCACCGTCGTCCACCGCCATGCTGCTCTCAGCGCGGCGTGGTCAATGTGGTCAACGACCGACTTCCATCGGAAGAGTATTGTACGTGGAGAGGCTGACAGCTGGGTCCACGACAGCCGCAAGGAAGTGCCTCCTTATTACCCGGAAAATAATTATTCGTCCACCTGACAGCGGGGACCCACCAGACGGGCCACCAGTATTTTGCAAAAAAAATCGTTTCCCCCTGACTGCTGGGACCCACCGGACGGGCCATCGTATTTCGTGAAAAAACGTTCCCCCCGCTGTCAGCTCGGACCCACCGGAAGTGCCTCCTTATTACGCACAAAAAATGAATACTCCCGCGGCTAGCTGGGACCCACCTTGCTGGGAGGCTGACTTGTGGGCCTACTAAGTTGACGGGGACGAAGGGCTTTGTCAACTTAGTCAATATGAAGGATTCTAGCTCCAGTGACCGTACGATGTCCATCCAACGGTCGTAGTGCTTCTTCAACCTCTGGTCTTCTTGCTCCAGCCGCCCAAAGTAGTGTCGGTCGTGCTGCATGCTCCTGCCTCCCGTGGTCGGCTGTGCTGCCGCAGAGGCCTTGCCTCCCCCTACTATTCCCACTACTGGCCAGGCCCTGCGGCGATGGCAGCCTCACACTGCAGCCGAACCAGTGAACCCTCGTAGTCCTCTCCATGCAGGCTTCCACTACCGCATTGTCCCCTTCCTAGGCTGCGCCGTCGTCCACCGCCGTGGTGCTCTCCGCGCGGCATGGTCAACGTGGTCAAGGAACGACTTCCATCGGAAGAGTGCTATACATGGAGAGGCTGACAGCTAGGTCCACGGTCACAGCCAGTTTTTTTGTGATTTGCCAAGTAATTCGCTTTGTCAGGCCTATTGGGCTGTAAATCTTTCAAGACGAGGAGAGCTTTCATTCGGCTGGCCGAGAAAATGGCCCATCAGTAATGAGAAATGGGTTGTACATTTTTAAAACACATCAAACCGGTAATTAGTTTCAAATATCTTTTTTTTTCATTTCAAGATTTTAAATTACATTAATTTTTATGCGTGGAGAATTTGTTGGATTTTATATTGATATACATTTATTTTTCAAAATCAGTTTGAATGTGAGTCGAAATTTCGGGATTAAAAACAGTTCGGACCGCACCGAAATATGCAAAATTTCGTATAATTTTTTAATCGTTGCCACAATATGGGCTGTAATGCTAACAAAAAGAATATGGGCTCCAAAAAACCTTAAGAATTAGCAAATGGGCTGTAAATTATTAGAAATAATGGCAGATGGGTTGTATGCTGTTTTCCATAGATTTGAGGCTTTCCTCAAAAAAAGTTTGACGCAGAAGCACTGACTGTTGGATGTCCATCCAACGGCCATCGTGCTTCTTCAATCTCTGCTCTTCCTGCTCCAGCCGCTCAAACAAGCGCCGGCGGGACTGCCTGCTCCCTCCTCCTTGTGGCCGGCTGTGCTGCCGCGTAGGCCTCACCGCCCGACCGTACTCCCATCGCTGGCCTAGCCATCCCTCTACTCACCCACACCTGCTGTTATTCTCCGACGACGGCAGATGAACCAGTAAACCCTCGTACAGTCGTACTCCCCTCCGCGTGGGAAACAACTACCGAGTCTTCCCTGCCTCTGTGTCATCCCCTTCCTAGGCCTCACCGTCGTCCACCGCCCTGGTGCTCTCGGCGTGGCCTGGTCAATGTGGTCAACGACCAACATGCATCTGAAGTGGAGTTTACGTGGAGAGGCCGACAACTGGGTCCATGGCCGCACGCAAGGAAATGCCTCCTTATTACGCGCAAAATAATGATTCCTCTACCTGACATGAGGGACCCACCAAAAGGGCCTCTGTATTTCCCGAAAAAAACGTTACCACCGCTGATAGCTCGGACCCACCAGCTATATCTTCGCACGCAAGGAAGTGCCTCCTTATTATGCACAAAAAAAATGAATACTCCCGTTGTTAGCTGGGACCCGGTATAGTGGCAGGCTAACTTGTGGGCCTATTAAGTTGACGGGGATGGAGGGCTTTGTCAACTTAGTTAATATGCACGATTCTAGCTCCAGTGACCGTACGATGTCCATCCAACAGTCGTAGTGCTTCTTCAACCTCTGGTCTTCTTGCTCCAGCTGCCCAAAACCAGCGCCGGTCGTGCCTCGTGCTCCTGCCTCCCGTGGCCGGCTGCGATGCGGTGGAGGCCTCACCGCCCCCTACTACTCCCACCGCTGGCCAGGCCATCCCTCTACTCACCCACACCCCCTGTTATTCTACGGCAACGGCAGCCTCACACCGCAGCAAACCAGTGAACCCTCGTACTCCTCTACGCGTGGGCATCCACTGTCGTGTCTTCCCCGGCTCCGCGTCGTCCCCTTCCTACGCCTCACCATCGTCCATCGCCCTGGTGCTCTCGGCGCGGCGTGGTCAACATGGTCAAGGAACGGCTTCCATCAGACGTGGACTGTACGTGGAGAGGCTGACAGTTGGGTCCACGGCCGCAGCAAGGAAGTGCCTCCTTATTACGTGCAAAATAATTATTCCTCCACCTGACAGCGGGACCCACCGGACAGGCCACCGTATTTCGCCCCCTGACTATTGGGACCCACCAGCTACATCTTCGCACGCAAGGAAGTGCCTGACAGTCGGGACCCACCTGGTCGAAGCGTACGTAGTGTTGTCATTCTGGTCGCGAACGTGTACGTACATGTATACTGGTCAATGTAGAGGCGCGCACGTGTCGTAGTAGAGGCGGCCAGGGTGCAAGAAAGAAAATACGGCCACATATGTGTACATACGGGCGGGGTCTCGAACGGCTACTCGCGCATACGTACGGCCAGGGCTCGTGTACATGGCTGGGTCGGAACGGAGAAACAGCGTCGTCGTCGTGTTCATGGGGAGGCAACGGAATGCGTCGTGTTCATGGGGAGGCAACGGAATGCATCGTGTTCATGGGGAGGCAACGAAATGTGTCGTGTTCATCGGGAGGGCCTTGACGGAACATGCGATGGAAACGAGGCCTGGCGTACCGCAGAACGGAGGAAACGACCTTGTGTTTGACCGGCCACGTTTGAAATGGGATCTTGTTCATCGGGAGGGGTCTGGCGTACCGCAAAACGGAGGAAACGGACCTCCTACGATCAAAACGGGGGTCCTGTTGATCGGGAGGGGTGTGGCGTACCGCAAAACAGACGAAACGGACTTGTGTTGGAGCGCTATGGTCGAAACGGGGGTCCTGTTCATCGGGAGGGGTGTGGCATACCGCAAAACGGGACTCCATGGGACACTGTTCATCTCCACCGTCGACCCCCTCCAGCCTCCACGGGCTACTGTTCATCCATCGTCGACCTCCTCCAGACTCCACCTGCGACTGTTCATCCACGGGCTTCTGTTCATCCAGCCTCCACCGCGCGCTACTCCATCGGCTACTGTTCAACCAGCCCTCTCCACGGGCTCCTGTTCAACCATCCCTCCACGGGCTACTGTTCATCCTGCCCTCCACCGTCTACTGTTCATCCTGCCCTCCACAGGGTGGTCCTGTTCATCCATCCCTCCATGGGGTCCTATTCATCCAAGCCCAACCGGCTCAATCGATCGGGGTCCTGTTCATCCAGAGGCAATACCACGGGGTCCTGTTCATCCACCCCCACCGGGAACTGTTCATCCAACCCCCCCCCCCAACAACGCTCACTGTTCATCAAGGGAAGGAGGCAACAGGGTTCGATCGGCTTCAGTTAGTAGCAGTAGCGAAGGAATCGCTCGATCGGGTTCAATTAACAGCCATCGATCGATCGCTCGGGTTCAGTAACGCGTAGCCTGCAGTGGAATCGCTCGGGTTCAGTTAGAGCCCAACGCCTCGCTCAGGTTCAGTTAGAGCCAACGCCTCGCACACACGCGCATACGTGTACGAGAGAAACGCGCATCCCTCGGGCCCCGACCTCCCACCGTAACCGGGAACTCCCTGAAATTTTCCTCGCCCTCGCTTCTACCATGGTTTTTTCCGTCATGGACGGCCCAAAGAATGTCATGCGGCTGCGTCTCCGGCCCGCCCAGGATGAAAAGCCCATTTTCTGTCATGATTTTTTGTCATAGAAGTAGGAGCCCACCACATCTATGATGATACCGGATTTTGTCACAATTATCGTCATAGAAGTGTCATATGTATGACAGAAAAAAAATTCGTTCGGCCCAAAATGTCACGGATGTGTCTTTTTTTGTAGTGAAGTAAAGTTACCGATAGAAGTAGACGAAAGAGGGGATGCCTTACGGGGCATCCCCAAGCTTTGGCTTTTAGGTGTCCTTAGATTATCTTGGGGGTTCCATGGGCATCCCCAAGCTTAGGCTCTTGCCACTCCTTGTTCCATGATCCATCAAAAGAATTCACCCAAAACTTGAAAACTTCACAACACAAAACTCAAAATAGAAAACTCGTGAGCTCCGTTAGCGAAAGAAAACAAAAGACCACTTCAAGGTACTGTAATGTACTCATTCTTTATTTATATTGGTGTTAAACCTACTGTATTCCAACTTCTCTATGGATTATAAACTATTTTACTATCCATAGATTCATCAAAATAAGCAAACAACACACGAAAAACAGAATCTGTCAAAAACAGAACAGTCTGTAGTAATCTGTAGATAGCGCAAGATATGGAACCCCAAAAATTCTAAAATAAATTGATGGACGTGAGGAATTTATCTATTAATCATCTGCAAAATAATTAACTAAATATCACTTTCCAAATAAAAATGACAGCAGTTCTCGTGAGCGCTAAAGTTTCTGTTTTTTACAGCAAATTCAACAAGACTTTCCCCAAGTCTTCCCAACGGTTCTACTTGGCACAAACACTAATTAAACACAAAAAACGCAACCAAAACAGAGGCTAGATAATTTATTTATTACTAAACAGGAGCAAAAAGCAAGGAATAAAAATAAAATTGGGTTGCCTCCCAACAAGCGCTATCGTTTAACGCCCCTAGCTAGGCATAACAAGCAAGAATAGATCTAGGTATTGCCATCTTTGGTAGGCAATTCTTCAATGAGGCATCTATCTCCCTTAGGAATTTCTTTCTTTCTAGTGATTATCAAACTCTTAGGCACAAGATCGAAAAATTCATTTGTAGCAACTGGTTCCTTAATGATAGCAAAAGGATTGGGATGAATACTTATAGATTTAAGATCCGCAGTTTCCTTACTAGATGATCCACCCTTATTTTTAGGAACATACATAAGCTTGGCAATTTTAGTAGGAGGACTTGGAGTATTCTTTACGGAAGAAAAAGCGGTTCCCAAGTTTGTAATGATACCTTCAAGTTTATCGATTCTAGTGGAATCTAGATTTATTTTCTCATTAACTATGGGTTCCTTTTCCTTAATATTTTTCAAAGTCATTCCTACCCTAGATCCATATTGGGTAATTTGATTGTGGATCTTTTTATCTAGATTTTCAATTAATTCAATGGTAGCAACTTTATTTTCAATAATTTCAAGTCTTGTAGATATTGAAGCAAAGGTAGCCATCCATTGCAGCATAGTGGATGTGGTCTATATCTAGTACATTCTGCTGCCATGCATGACGATGAAACGTGTATGGAGGTTTCTCCAGTTTACTGTATGAAGGATGAACCATGGCTCCTGCCAGGGTCAGCATTGAAGGCTGACGAGAGGACACCAACCGATTCTTCTGGAGGTCGAAGGTGTTGCCTACAACGAGGCCTATCCGATGCAGGACTTCTTTGTCGTTACCAAAGTCTACAGTAACGAATTTGACTAGGTTGCTCTCGAGGAAGTCCTTAAAATCCTGGCACTCAACGTCGGCATGGCATATGTGGTAGACCAAGCATAAGTCATGCACGCAAACCTGGATCACGGCGGGCTTCTTCCTCTCTTCGTCCTTTAGATCCTTCTCTCGTCCCAGGACTGTGGTGTAACGTCCTCGATGCGTCTATATCTCCCACGTGTCGAAGTACGACTTAGAGGCATAACCGCATTGAAAGCAATGTCGCAAGTGAGGTAATCTTCGCAAACAACCCATGTAATACAATAAGGGAAAAGATACATAGTTGGCTTACACTCGCCACGTCACACAATGCATAAATAAGTCAATACATTCATCCAAATACACTCAAGGTCCGACTACGGAACCAAAATGAAGATAAACCCCAAATGCAACATAGTCCCCGATCGCCCCAATTGGGCACCACTACTGATCATCTAGGAAAGACACGTAGTATCATCCTCAGTCCTCATTGAACAGCCACTCGAGCTCAATTGAATCACCTAGAGCGGTATCATCGGTCCCTGCATCTGGTTTGGAAGGAATCTGTGAGTCACGGGGACTCAGCAATCTCACACCCTCGCGACCAAGACTATTTAAGCTTATAGGAAGGGTAAAAGGTATGATCTGGAGCTGCAGCAAGCGACTAGCATATATGGTGGCTAACATATTCGCAAAAGAGAGCGAGAAGAGAAGGCAAAGCACGGTCGAGCAGCTATGATCAAGAAGTGATCCTAGAACAACCTACGACAAGCATAACTCCAACACCGTGTTCACTTCCTGGACTCCACCGAGAAGAGACCATCACGGTTACACACGCGATTGATGCATTTTAATTAAGTTAAGTTTCAGGTTATCTACAACCGGACATTAACAAATTCCCATCTGCCCATAACCGCGGGAACGGCTTTCGAAAGTTCAAAACCCTGTAGGGGAGTCCCAACTTAGCCCATCACAAGCTCTCACGGTCAACGAAGGATATTCCATCTCCCAGGACAATCCAATCAGACTCGGCATCCCGGTTACAAGACATCTCGACAATGGTAAAACTAAACCAGCAACACCACCCAGATGTGCCAACAAATCCTGATAGGAGCTGCACATATCTCGTTCTCAGGGCACACCGGATGAGCAAGACATCGGGTAGGCCAGCCCAGAGTTGGCCCTGGTAGCCCCGGACATCGCTCAGTTGGACCAACACTTAGAGAAGGACTGGCCCGAGGGGGGTTAAAATAGAGATGACCCTTGAGTCCGCAAAACCCAAGGGAAAAGGCTAGGTGGCGAATGGTAAAACCAATGTTGGGCATTGCTGGAAGAGTTTTATTCAAGGCGAACTGTCAAGGGGTTCCCATTATAACCCAACCGTGTAAGGAACGCAAAAATCCGGGAACATAACACTGATATGACGGAAACTAGGGCGGCAAGAGTGGAACAAAACACCAGGCATAAGGCCGAGCCTTCCACCCTTTACCCAGTATATAGGTGCATTAAGATAAACAAGATATTATGATGACATCCCAACAATAAACATGTTCCAACAAGGAACAAAACTCCAATCTTCACTTGCAACTAGCAACGCTATAAGAGGGGCTAAGCAAAGCAGTAACATAGCCAAACAATGGTTTGCTAGGACAAGGTGGGTTAGAGGTTTGACATGGCAATTTGGGAGGCATGATAAGAAAGTGGTAGGTATCATAGCATAGGCATAGCAAAAGAGCGAGCATCTAGCAAGCAAAGATAGAAGTGATTTCGAGGGTATGGTCATCTTGCCTGCAAAGTTCTTAGAGTTGACTTGATCCTCGTAAGCGTACTCAACGGGCTCCTCGTTCACGTACTCGTCTCCCGGCTCTACCCAAGCAAGAACAACAAACAAAATGGAACCCAATCAACCATGTGCAAAGCTCAAGCAACATGATGCAAACATGGTATGATATGCGGGATGCGATATGTGATGCATATGCATGATTTGGAAAGGAATGATTGAACCTGGCCTCAACTTGGAAAACCTAGAGTGCCACTGGAAAGGGGAGGTGATTTCATTTGAAATCGATATAAAGATCACCGGAATCGGATGCACGGTTTTGATGTTCATGAACAAACCCGGAGAAGAAACCGCTATCGGCTTAGGCAAATCAACAGTATGCACATCATGCATGGATGCAAAAGGCTTCGATAAAAATGACAAAGATGCACCAGTATCAAAAAGCACTCTTGCAGGAATATCATTAACAGGAAGGTTACCCATGATGACATCCGACGAGTCCTCTGCCTAAGCTGCGTTCATCATGTTGATCTTAGCAGACTTGGGGTTATGCTTGACCACTGCGGTGCTGGCAGATCTCACAGGAGGAGGAGGAGGAGGGAGACACCTCTGATTGAAGCATTTGTTGGCATAGTGACCCTTCTGCTGACACTTGTTGCACGTGACCTCCGAGAGCGAACGGTGATACGGAGCACTTGATCTTTGAGCTTGAGACGAAGTCTTGTTCTGAAAGCTTGGGTTGGGTGGGTGGGAAGATCCATTGCCACCTTTGCTCTTCTGCTGATAAGGCTAACGGAACGGAGGAGGAGGCTGCCAATACTTTTGCTGCTTAGAAGCCACTTGAGTTGAGGAAGAAGGAGTTGCATCTCTGACTCGCTTCTTGGAAGCATCGCACTTGAATTGAGCAGTCTCTTGCTTCATTGCCATATTGTAGAACTCATCGTACTTCTTCGGCTCAAAAAGGACGAGAGCTAGTTGGAGATCTTCTCTGAGGCCACCCCTGAACTGATAAATCTTGCTCTTCTCGTCAGGGACATCTTGCTTGGCGAAACGAGCGAGCCTCTGGAACAGAATGTTATACTAGTAAACAGACAAGCTGCCTTGCTTCAGGTTGCGGAATTCCTCACACTTACTTTCAACAACACTCTAAGGAATGTGATGAGCTTTGAAGTCTTGACGGAATTCATCCCAGGTAATCACACGGCCTCCTCTGGAATCTTTGTATTGATGAAACCATTCTGCAGCTTGGTCTTTGAGTTGGAAGGAGGCAAACTTGACAAAGTCCTCAGGCCTGACGTTGCTGCACTCGAAATGCTTGCAGATATCCACGAGCCAATCGTGAGCGTCTGAGGCCTCGACACAGTTGCTGAAGGTCTTTGGCTGATTAGCGAGGAACTGGTTGAGTGTAGCAAACTGATTCCGATTGTTGCCATGGCCATGATTCCCTTGGTTGCGCTCTTGCAGAATTTGCATGATCAGTTGTGTGTTTGCATTGATAGCGGCCATCACAGCTTGCCATGCCTCCGGAGGTGGAGCTGGTGGTGGCGGATCAGGATTCGGAGTCGTGCGCATTGGAGGAGCCATCCTAAAGAGGGTGACATCCATTAGCATCTTGACAGACAAATATTTAAGCTGAATCAAATGGATCGAAATTGCACATATAGTCTTCACATCCGAACAAAATGAACGAATGCATTCCAATTGAAATCGTCACATTTCCATAAATTGAGAAGCCACTTAGATAGAGGTAGAAGAATAAAACAACAAGGTACAGACAAGAAAAAATACTTGGTGAGGATTACCCAATCACAAACCAAATATTTGCGGAAGAAATACTAGAGCTACAAGAATTCCCACCTATGAAACTCCCGAACCTTTCCGGTTATGCAATCAGGTGTTGGGGATACAGGGGAAGCATAATATCTCATCCATAGCTAGAAAATCCTATATCCAGCTGTATCCATCCTTCAACACATAACCAAGAAAACTTCAGAAATCATTTACCTCAACCTTCGAAAAGCATCCGTTATACGAGTTATGGCAATACTCCCGAACTCCCACCACAGTACTGGGTGGCGTCGAGGTTATCTCACCAACAACTGCATAAAAGAGATTTTCGATGTCGGCGAAACTCAGGTATTCCAGAATTGCAACGAAAAAATTGTGACGACAACACCTCGGAGCTCAACTCCCCGGGAGACTGCCACAACCCCTAAATGTTAGGAGGCACCAAGAACAATGTTCTCGTCACAAAACCATCGGAACGATTCCAAGATACCCGCGTGATCCTAAAAATAATTAGTGAAATTTGAGAAGAGAAGAGTCAAAACTCTATGTCAGGATGCCTCACCAGAGCGACGAAGGGACTGAGGAGTAAAAAGAATCCTACTCTCCGATATATATATAATCCTAAATGACTCAAAACATTTTTCTAGACTCAACAACACCAGCGATTCGATCAAGCAGGGGGCTCCTAAGGTCGGGGAACCTGGCTCTGATACCAACTTATAACGCCCTCGATGCGGCTATATCTCCCACGTGTCGAAGCACGACTTAGAGGCATAACCGCATTGAAAGTAATGTCGCAAGTGAGGTAATCTTCGCAAACAACCCATGTAATACAATAAGGGAAAAGATACATAGTTGGCTTACACTCGCCACGTCACACAATGCATAAATAAGTCAATACATTCATCCAAATACACTCAAGGTCCGACTACGGAACCAAAATGAAGATAAACCCCAAATGCAACATAGTCCCCGATCGCCCCAACTGGGCACCACTACTGATCATCTGGGAAAGACACGTAGTATCGTCCTGAGTCCACATCGAATAGCCACTCGAGCTCAGTTGAATCACCTGGAGCGGTATCATCGGTCCCTGCATCTGGTTTGGAAGGAATCTGTGAGTCACGGGGACTCAGCAATCTCACACCCTCGCGATCAAGACTATTTAAGCTTATAGGAAGGGTAAAAGGTATGATGTGGAGCTGCAGCAAGCGACTAGCATATATGGTGGCTAACATATTCGCAAAAGAGAGCGAGAAGAGAAGGCAAAGGCACGGTCGAGCAGCTATGATCAAGAAGTGATCCTAGAACAACCTATGACAAGCATAACTCCAACACCGTGTTCACTTCCTGGACTCCGCCGAGAAGAGACCATCACGGTTACACACGCGATTGGTGCATTTTAATTAAGTTAAGTTTCAGGTTATCTACAACCGGACATTAACAAATTCCCATCTGCCCATAACTGCGGCAACGTCTTTTGAAAGTTCAAAACCCTACAGGGGAGTCCCAACTTAGCCCATCACAAGCTCTCACGGTCAACGAAGGATATTCCTTCTCCCAAGACAATCCGATCAGACTCGGCATCCCGGTTACAATACATCTCGACAATGGTAAAACTAAACCAGCAACACCACCCAGATGTGTCGACAAATCCCGATAGGAGCTGCACATATCTCGTTCTCAGGGCACACCGGATGAGCAAGACATCGGGTAGGCCAGCCCAGAGTTGCCCTTGGTAGCCCCGGACATCGCTTAGTTGGACCAACACTTAGAGAAGCACTGGCCCGGGGGGGTTAAAATAGAGATGACCCTTGAGTCCGCGAAACCCAAGGGAAAAGGCTAGGTGGCGAATGGTAAAACCAATGTTGGGCATTGCTGGAAGAGTTTTATTCATGGCGAACTATCAAGGGGTTCCCATTATAACCCAACCGTGTAAGGAACGCAAAAATCCGGGAACATAACACAGATATGACGGAAACTAGGGCGGCAAGAGTGGAACAAAACACCAGGCATAAGGCCGAGCCTTCCACCCTTTACCCAGTATATAGGTGCATTAAGATAAACAAGATATTATGATGATATCCCAACAATAAACATGTTCCGACAAGGAACAAAACTCCAATCTTCACCTGCAACTAGCAACGCTATAAGAGGGGCTGAGCAAAGCGGTAACATAGCCAAACAACGGTTTGCTAGGACAAGGTGGGTTAGAGGTTTGACATGGCAATTTGGGAGGCATGATAAGCAAGTGCTAGGTATCGTAGCATAGGCATAGCAAAAGATCGAGCATCTAGCAAGCAAAGATAGAAGTGATTTCGAGGGTATGGTCATCTTGCCTGCAAAGTTCTCAGAGTCGACTTGATCCTCGTAAGCATACTCAACGGGCTCCTCGTTCACGTACTCGTCTCCCGGCTCTACCCAAGCAAGAACAACAAACAAAAAGGAACACAATCAACCACGTGCAATGCTCAAGCAACATGATGCAAACATGGTATGGTATGCGGGATGCGATATGTGATGCATATGCATGATTTGGAAAGGAATGATTGAACATGGCCTCAACTTGGAAAACCAAGAGTGCCACTGTAAAGGGGAGGTGATTTCGGTTGAAATCGATATAAAGATCACCGGAATCGGATGCACGGTTTGGAAATGGCACCGATCTCCGAATTACAGCAAGTAGCCTTCTAAATGCATCAAGATAAATAAGCAACTGCACTCAAACATGGCAACAAAATACATGGCATGGATCCAATCATGATGCTTGACAAAAGATGAACACTTAGCTACGGCAAATTCACTCAATAGCAAGCTCAAACAAGCATGGCAAAAGTGCAAAAGATAACAGGTTTCAGACTTAGTGAAATTAACAGCAAGTCAGGAATTTATCATCAGGAAGCAATCTTTAGAGCATGAAAACTACATGCTACAGGAACATATCATGGCAAAGCAAGGCATGGCATGAAGCTACTCAAAGCATACAACAAAAGTCCCTTAGTTACCATGAGCCAAAAGGGATCAGAAAGTACAATTGCAAGCATGTGAACATAGCAAAAACATAAACAGACTCAGACTTAGTGAAAAACTGGAGCATGGCAAAACAGATAACGAGTAGGCATGTTTACGAGCTCGATGCACTCGGTACAAAGCATGGCATGATAAACTAAGCATACACCCAGCAAATACACATGGCATAGAATCTAGACATGGCAAGAACAACAACATAGCATGCATGGATCAACAACAACAAGCTCGGCAAAATGGCTAAACATGTTAACAATCTGCCAGGAACATTTTATAGCAAAAGTAGAGCTCGATTGACTCAAGCTAGGGTGCTCCATAATTGCAAACAAAGACATGGTTGGATAGAGCACAACATTATCTACAAAACATCCTTACTGATCATGCTCAAAAGAGTCACGGATCACTAAGAAACAACATGAACATATGGCATAAAAATAATGACAGGGCAAGGACTTAGTGAAATTCTAAGTCCCTGAAATCAGCATAATTGAGTAAGCTACTTTGCATGTTTGTGCTAGTCACCACAAACATCACAAAAATACATGGCATACACCCCTGTAAAGATGGCATGGCATACTTCACAACTCATGTAGAGCTCAGGATCATAGCATGCACACATTAATCATGGCAAAAATGACAAAAGTGCATTTGCTGAAACAGATCTGAAACTATCATCACATAGCCCTCTTCCAACAGCATTTCGGGCATTAAGATGATCTCAAATGGAAATTATGCAATGATATGAAATGATGTACTCTTCAAGACGAACATTTTGATATGCTACACGCACGAATCGGAGCTACGGATGCAGAGTTATGGCATGTCAAAGTATGCAAAAATAATTAGGGTTTCTGGGGAAAAAGTCAACCGAAACAGATCTCAGATCCAGATCGCACGCAGCCCGAGGAGATCACCGGAGTTGCTCGTCATCGCCAGAGTTCTGGGTCGGCGAAGTCCGGCCGGGGGAGGAGAAGACGGAGAGGCGGCGCCGCGGTGGTGGCCGGTGCCGGAGTAGCGGCGAGGGAGCGCCGGACGGCGACGTCGGGCGGTGGTCGGCGCGAAAGGCGGAGGTCGGCGGCGAGGTTCGACGCCGGCGCAGGAGAAGATGGACGGCGCACGGGCGGAGCAGGCTCTGGGGCTTCGGGGCCCGGTCGGGCGACTGGAGGGCCAGCCCCGGGCTTCGGTGGCGGCGGACGGCGGGCACCACGTGGCGAGGCATGACTGGTGCGGGGCGGCGGCGGACGTTGTCCGGCCGTCCGGATTTTGTCCGGCGGCGCGGAGGACGAAAGAGACCAGGGTTAGGGGGGAAGAGACCCGGGATTTTCGTGGAGGGACCTATATATAGAGGTAGAGGGAGCTAGGAAGCTCCAAATGAGGTGCGGTTTGCGGCCACGCGATCGTGATCGAACGATCTAGATGATGGAGGAGGTTTTGGTGGGTTTTGGGCCACTTTGGAGGGGTGTTGGGCTGCAACACACTCGAGGCCTTTTTGGTCCCTCGGTTAACCGTTGGAGTATCAAACGAAGTCCAAATGGTACGAAACTTGACAGGCGGTCTACCGGTAGTAAACCAAGGCTGCATGACAAGTCTCGGTCCAATCCGAAAATGTTTAACACCCGCACACGAAAAGAGGTAGAAAGGGACACCGGAGGACATAGGAGCGCCGGAATGCAAAACGGACAACGAGGAAAATGCTCGAATGCATGAGACGAACACGTATGCAAATGCAATGCACATGATGACATGATATGAGATGCATGACAAAGACAAAACACACAGAGACAAAAAACCCGACAACGAGGAAATAATATAACTTAGTGCCGGAAACGGCAAGAGTTGGAATACAAATAAGGTAGGTTACATCCGGGGTATTACAACACTCCACCACTAAGAAAGGATCTCGCCCCGAGATCTAGGACTGGAAAAACTCCGGGTACTCAGAACGCAGGTGATCCTCGCGTTCCCAGGTGGCTTCACGATCGGAATGATGTGATCACTTGACTTTGAGGAATTTGATAGACTTGTTGCGAGTCTTGCGCTCAGTTTCTTCAAGAATAGCAACTGGGTGCTCATGATAAGACAGGTCTTCTTGGAGAACAATGTCTTCCAAGTTGACGGTGCGGTCAGGAGTCTTGAAACACTTGCGGAGTTGAGACACGTGAAACACGTCGTGCACGTTTGCAAAGTTGGAGGGAAGCTCAAGTTGATAGGCGAGATCGCCTCTCTTGCTGACAATCTTGAAAGGACCCATGTATCTAGGGGCAAGCTTGAGTATTCTATAGTCTCACCTAAATAGCTTGGCGTAATCATGGTCATAGCTGTTTCCTGTGTGAAATTGTTATCCGCTCACAATTCCACACAACATACGAGCCGGAAGCATAAAGTCTTCTGGCGCAATTGCGTGGCTTTGAGATTATCACGAATGACTTTGCACATCTCTTCTGCCTCTGTGATCAAATCATTGCCAAGAAGTTGACGTGCACCAGTCTCTGACCAGTTAAGAGGAGTACGACACTTCCTGCCATAGAGAATTTCAAATGGGGCCTTGCCCAAACTCGCTTGGAAGTTGTTGTTGTAGGAGAACTCGGCATATGGAAGACAATCTTCCCACTTCATACCGAAAGAGATGACGCAAGCCCTGAGCATATCTTCAAGAATCTGATTTACTCGCTCGACTTGGCCACTAGTTTGAGGATGAAAAGTTGTGCTGAAGTGAATGTTGGTGCCCATGACCTTCTGAAAAGAATCCCAAAACTTGGAGGTAAAGATGCTGCCACGATCTGAAGATATCAACTGCGGAATGCCGTGCAAAGAGACAATCCGGGAGGTATATAGCTCTGCCAACTGAGCTGCTGTGATAGATTCTTTGATAGGAAGAAAATGAGCCACTTTAGTGAGTTTGTCGATGACAACGAAGATAGCATCATTGCCACGCTTGGACTTTGGAAATCCAGTCACGAAGTCCATCTCAATATGGTCAAACTTCCATTCTGGAATGGCAAGAGGTTGGAGGATACCAGCTGGTCGTTGGTGTTCTGCTTTCACTCTTCTGCAGACATCACATTCATTCACGAACTGAGCAATCTCACGCTTCATTCGAGTCCACCAATACGACTGCTTGAGGTCCTGGTACATCTTTGTACTTCCAGGGTGTATAGAGAGGAGTGAATTGTGAGCCTCACTCATAATAACTTTACGAAGATCACCTTTAGGCACAACAATGTGATCCTCGAAGAATAGAGTATCCTTGTCATCAAGACGATAGCACTTGTACTTGGGTTGACTCTTGGCAATCCCAATCTTCACCTTCTTCACCATGGCATCAAGAAGTTGAGCCTCACGAATCTAATCTTCCAAAGTAGGAGAGACTTGGAGGTTGGCCAGAAATCCTTGAGGAACAACTTGCAGATTGAGTTTGCGGAAAGCTTCACAAAGCTCGGGTTGGTAAGGCTTGAGAATCAAATTGTTGCAGTAAGCCTTCTTGCTCAATGCGTCAGCAATTACATTGGCCTTGCCTGGAGTATATTAGATACTCGGATTATACTCTTGAATCATCTCGACCCAACGAGTCTGCCTGAGGTTGAGATTTGGCTGAGTGAAGATGTACTTGAGACTCTTGTGGTCAGTGAAGATGTCCACTTTTCTTCCCAATAAGAGATGTCTCCAAGTTAAAAGAGCGTGCACAACTGTCGCCAACTCGAGGTCATGAGTGGGGTAGTTCTTTTCGTTGGGCTTCAACTGGCGAGAGGTATAGGCCACAACTTTCTTCTCTTGCATCAACACTGCACCAAGACCATGAAGGGAAGCATCACAAAAGACCTCGAATGGTTTGGATTCATCAGGAGGAGTCAGAACTGGAGCAGTGACTAACTTCTCTTTCAGGGTGTTGAAAGCGATGTCACATTCAGGAGACCACACGTACTTCACATGCTTCTGCAGGAGGTTGGAAAGAGGCTTCGCGATCTTTGAAAAGTTCTCAACGAACCTCCGACAGTAGCTTGCGAGCCCAAGGAAGCTGCGGAGTTGCTTCACATTCTGAGGTGGTTCCCAATTCACAATTGCAGACACCTTCTCAGGATTAACCGCTATGCCCTTGGCGGAAATGATATGCCCAAGGTAGAGAACCTCATCGAGCCAAAACTCGCACTTTGAAAACTTCGCATAGAACTGATGTTCTCTGATTTTATCCAGCACCAAACGCAAGTGCTTGGCATGATCTTCCTTGTTCTTGGAAAAGACCAACATGTCATCGAGGTAGACCAAGACGAAGTCATTTGTGTAGGCGTTGAAGATGAAATTCATCATGCGAGAGAATGTTGGAGGAGCGTTGACGAGGCCGAAAGACATGACAGTGTATTCATATGAACCATAGCTTGTTCCGAATGCTGTCTTAGGGATATTTTGTTCACGAATGCGAATCTCATGATAGCCCATACGGAGATCAAGCTTGGAGAATACTTGAGCACCTTTGAGTTGTTCAAACAACTCATTGGTGTTGGGAAGTGGGTACTTGTTCTTTATAGTCTTCTTGTTCAATGGACGGTAGTCGACACAAAGTCGGTTCGTTCCATCCTTCTTCTTCACAAAAAGAACTCCACAACCCCATGGAGAAGAACTTGGTCGGATGAGACCCATACGCTCTTGAATATCGAGTTGCTTCTTCAGCTCCTTCAACTCTTCAGGTCCAAGCTTGTAAGGACGTTTGCAAACAGGTTCCGTGCCAGACTCAAGATCGATGACGAATTCAACTGGCCGGTGCGGAGGCATTCCTGGAAGCTCTTCTGGAAAGACGTCTTGATATTCGCAAACAACTGGGATTCGAGAGATGGCATCCAGCTCGCCTTTCTCATTGAGAGAAAACAGTCGCATGGTATCATCACGAGCGGCAAAGACAATTACATCCTCAGACGAATGAGTCAATTGAATCTACCTGGCAGCACAATCGAGCTGAGCCTTGTGCTTAGAAAGCCAGACCATTCCAAGAATAAGATCGATATCCGAGTTACCAAGGACCATTGACGAAGAAAGAAACTTATAGTCACCCAACATGATAGTAACATCCGGAGCCATCATTTTGATGTTCATGAACAAACCCGGAGAAGAAACCGCTATCGGCTTAGGCAAATCAACAGTATGCACATCATGCATGGATGCAAAAGGCTTCGATAAAAATGACAAAGATGCACCAGTATCAAAAAGAACTCTTGCAGGAATATCATTAATAGGAAGGTTACCCATGATGACATCCGACGAGTCCTCTGCCTAAGCTGCATTCATCATGTTGATCTTAGCAGACTTGGGGTTATGCTTGACCACTGCGGTGCTGGCAGATCTCACGGGAGGAGGAGGAGGAGGGAGACGCCTCTGATTGAAGCATTTGTTGGCATAGTGACCCTTCTGCTGACACTTGTTGCACGTGACCTCCGAGAGCGGACGGTGATACGGAGCACTTGATCTTGGAGCTTGAGACGAAGTCTTGTTCTGAAAGCCTGGGTTGGGTGGGTGGGAAGATCCATTGCCACCTTTGCTCTTCTGCTGATAAGGCTGGCGAAACGGAGGAGGAGGCAGCCAATACTTTTGCTGCTTAGAAGCCACTAGAGTTGAGGAAGAAGGAGTTGCATCTCTGTCTCGCTTCTTGGAAGCATCGCACTTGAGTTGAGCAGTCTCTTGCTTCATTGCCATATTGTAGAACTCATCATACTTCTTCGGCTCAAAAAGGACGAGAGCTAGTTGGAGATCTTCTCTAAGGCCACCCCTGAACTGATAAATCATGCTCTACTCGTCAGGGACGTCTTGCTTGGCGAAACGAGCGAGCCTCTGAAACAGAATGTTATACTGGTAAACAGACAAGCTGCCTTGCTTCAGGTTGCGGAATTCCTCACGCTTGCTTTCAACAACACTCTAAGGAATGTGATGAGCTTTGAAGTATTGACGGAATTCATCCTAGGTAATCACACGGCCTCCTCTGGAATCTTTGTATTGCTGAAACCATTCTGCAGCTTGGTATTTGAGTTGGAAGGAGGCAAATTTGACAAAGTCCTCAGGCCTGACGTTGCTGCACTCGAAATGCTTGCAGATATCCACGAGCCAATCATCAGCGTCTGAGGCCTCGACACAGTTGCTGAAGGTCTTTGGCTGATTAGTGAGGAACTGGTTGAGTGTAGCAAACTGATTCCGATTGTTGCCATGGCCATGATTCCCTTGGTTGCGCTCTTGCAGAATTTGCATGATCAGTTGCATGTTTGCATTGGTAGCGGCCATCACAGCTTGCCATGCCTACGGAGGTGGAGGTGGTGGTGGCAGATCAGGATTCGGAGTCGTGCGCGTTGGAGGAGCCATCCTGAAGAGGGTGACATCCGTTAGCATCTTGACAGACAAATATTTAAGCTGAATCAAATGGATCAAAATTGCACACATAGTCTTCACATCCAAACAAAATGAACGAATGCATTCCAATTGAAATCGTCACATTTCCATAAATTGAGAAGCCACTTAGATAGAGGTAGAAGAATAAAACAACAAGGTACGGACAAGAACAAATACTTGGTGAGGATTACCCAATCACAAACCAAATATTTGCGGAAGAAATACTAGAGCTACAAGAATTCCCACCTATGAAACTCCCGAACCTTTCCGGTTATGCAATCAGGTGTTGGGGATACAGGGGAAGCATAATATCTCACCCAAAGCTAGCAAATCCTACATCCAGCTGTATCCATCCTTCAACACATAACCAAGAAAACTTCGGAAATCATTTACCTCAACCTTCGAAAAGCATCCGTTATACGAGTTATGGCAATACTCCCGAACTCCTGCCCCAGTACTGGGTGGCGTCGAGGTTATCTCACCAACAACTGCATAAAAGAGATTTTCGATGTCGGCGAAACTCAGGTATTCCAGAATTGCAACGATAAAATTGTGACGACAACACCACGGAGCTCAACTCCCCGGGACACTGCCACAACCCCTAAATGCCAGGAGGCACCAAGAACAATGTTCTCGTCACAAAACCATCGGAACGATTCCAAGATACCCGCGTGATCCTAAAAAAATTAGTGAAATTTGAGAAGAGAAGAGTCAAAACTCTACGTCAGGATGCCTCACCAGAGCGACGAAGGGACTGAGGAGTAAAAAGAATCCTACTCTCCGATATATATATAATCCTAAATGACTCAAAACATTTTTCTAGACTCAACAACGCCAGTGATTCGATCAAGCAGGGGGCTCCTAAGGTCGGGGAACCTGGCTTTGATACCGACTTATAACGCCCTCGATGCGGTTATATCTCCCACGTGTCGAAGCACGACTTAGAGGCATAACTGCATTGAAAGCAATGTCGCAAGTGAGGTAATCTTCGCAAACAACCCATGTAATACAATAAGGGAAAAGATACATAGTTGGCTTACACTCGCCATGTCACACAATGCATAAATAAGTCAATACATTCATCCAAATACACTCAAGGTCCGACTACGGAACCAAAATGAAGATAAACCCCAAATGCAACATAGTCCCTGATCGCCCCAACTGGGCACCACTACTGATCATCTGGGAAAGACACGTAGTATCGTCCTGAGTCCTCATCGAACAGCCACTTGAGCTCAGTTGAATCACCTGGAGCGGTATCATTGGTCCCTGTATCTGGTTTGGAAGGAATCTGTGAGTCATGGGGACTCAGCAATCTCACGCCCTCGCGATCAAGACTATTTAAGCTTATAGGAAGGGTAAAAGGTATGATGTGGAGCTGCAGCAAGCGACTAGCATATATGGTGGCTAACATATTCGCAAAAGAGAGCGAGAAGAGAAGGCAAAGGCATGGTCGAGAAGCTATGATCAAGAAGTGATCCTAGAACAACCTACGACAAGCATAACTCCAACACCGTGTTCACTTCCCGGACTCCGCCGAGAAGAGACCATCACGGTTACACACGCGATTGATGCATTTTAATTAAGTTAAGTTTCAGGTTATCTACAACCGGACATTAACACATTCCCATCTGCCCATAACCGCGGGAACGGCTTTCGAAAGTTCAAAACCCTGTAGGGGAGTCCCAACTTAGCCCATCACAATCTCTCACGGTCAACGAAGGATATTCCTTCTCCCAAGACAATCCAATCAGACTCGGCGTCCCGGTTACAAGACATCTCGACAATGGTAAAACTAAACCAGCAACACAACCCAGATGTGCCGACAAATCCCGATAGGAGCTGCACATATCTCGTTCTCAGGGCACACCGGATGAGCAAGACATTGGGTAGGCCAGCCTAGAGTTGCCCCTGGTAGCCCCGGACATCGCTCAGTTGGACCAACACTTAGAGAAGCACTGGCCCGAGGGGGTTAAAATAGAGATGACCCTTGAGTCCATGAATCCCAAGGGAAAAGTCTAGGTGGCGAATGGTAAAACCAATGTTGGGCATTGCTGGAAGAGTTTTATTCAAGGCGAACTGTCAAGGGGTTCCCATTATAACCCAACCGTGTAAGGAACGCAAAAATCCGGGAACATAACACCGATATGACGGAAACTACGGCGGCAAGAGTGGAAAAAAAACACCAAGCATAAGGCCGAGCCTTCCACCCTTTACCAGTATATAGGTGCATTAAGATAAACAAGATATTATGATGATATCCCAACAATAAACATGTTCCAACAAGGAACAAAACTCCAATCTTCACCTGCAACTAGCAACGCTATAAGAGGTGTTGAGCAAAGCGGTAACATAGCCAAACAATGGTTTGCTAGGACAATGTGGGTTAGAGGTTTGACATGGCAATTTGGGAGGCATGATAAGCAAGTGGTAGGTATCGTAGCATAGGCATAGCAAAAGAGCGAGCATCTAGCAAGCAAAGATAGAAGTGATTTCGAGGGTATGGTCATCTTGCGTGCAAAGTTCTCAGAGTCGACTTGATCCTCGTAAGCGTACTCAACGGGATCCTTGTTCACGTACTCGTCTCCTGGCTCTACCCAATCAATGACAACAAATAAAAAGGACCACAATCAACCACGTGCAATGCTCAAGCAACATGATGCAAACATGGTATGATATGCGGGATGCGATATGTGATGCATAGGCATGATTTGGAAAGGAATGATTGAACCTGGCCGCAACTTGGAAAACCAAGAGTGCCACTGTAAAGGGGAGGTGATTTTGGTTGAAATCGATATAAAGATCACCGGAATCGGATGCACGGTTTGGAAATGGCAAGCAAAACAAATATGGCACCGATCTGCGATTAACAGCAAGTAGCCTTCTAAATGTATCAACATAAATAAGCAACTACACTCAAACATGGCAACAAAATACATGTTAGGGATCAACTCAATATGCTTGAAAAAAGATGAACACTGAGCTATGACTAATTCACTCAATAGCAAGCTCAAACAAGCATGGCAAAAGTGCAAAAGATAACAGGTTTCAGACTTAGTGAAATTAACAGCAAGTCAGGAATTTATCATCAGGAAGCAATCTTTAGAGCATGAAAACTACATGCTACAAGAACATATCATGGCAAAGCAAGGCATGGCATGAAGCTACTCAAAGCATACAACAAAAGTCCCTTAGTTACCATGAGCCAAAAGGGATCAGAAAATACAATTGCAAGCATGTGAACATAGCAAAAACATAAACAGACTCAGACTTAGTGAAAAACTGGAGCATGGCAAAACAGATAACGAGTAGGCATGTTTACGAGCTCGATGCACTCAGTACAAAGCATGGCATGATAAACTAAGCATACACCCAGCAAATACACATGGCATAGAAGCTAGACATGGCAAGAACAACAACATAGCATGCATGGATCAACAACAACAAGCTCGGCAAAATGGCTAAACATGTTAACAATCTGCCAGGAACATTTTATAGCAAAAGTAGAGCTCGATTGACTCAAGCTAGGGTGCTCCATAATTGCAACCAAAGACATGGTTGGATAGAGCACAACATTATCTACAAAACATCCTTACTGATCATGCTCAAAAGAGTCACGGATCACTAAGAAACAACATGAACATATGGCATAAAAATAATGACAGGGCAAGGACTTAGTGAAATTCTAAGTCCCTGAAATCAGCATAATTGAGTAAGCTACTTTGCATGTTTGTGCTAGTCACCACAAACATCACAAAAATACATGGCATACACCCCTGTAAAGATGGCATGGCATACTTCACAACTCATGTAGAGCTCAGGATCATAGCATGCACACATTAATCATGGCAAAAATGACAAAAGTGCATTTGCTGAAACAGATCTGAAACTATCATCACATAGCCCTCTTCCAACAGCATTTCGGGCATTAAGATGATCTCAAATGGAAATTATGCAATGATATGAAATGATGTACTCTTCAAGACGAACATTTTGATATGCTACACGCACGAATCGGAGCTACGGATGCAGAGTTATGGCATGTCAAAGTATGCAAAAATAATTAGGGTTTCTGGGGAAAA